>NC_135982.1:27522784-27822784 GCF_053455715.1 Rhinoraja longicauda | reverse complement strand
CAAAAACGTGCAGGTTTGTAGGTTAAATGGCTTTGTATTAAAACCATTAAATTGTCCCTCGTGTGCGGGGATCGCTGGTCGGCGCTGACTCGATGGGCAGAAGGGCCTGTTCCCGCGCTGTATCTCTAAACTAAACTACACACGAATAAAACTAAACAGTAACCGATAGTGAGCGACTTCGCAAATAATGGGGAAAAGAAAACTTCAGATACTTACGTTGCACATTACGTTGATTGAGAATGATCAGCCATGATCACATTGAATTGCGGTGCTGGCTCGCAGGGCCGAATGGCCTCCTCCTGCACCTATTGTCGATTGTCACATTGAGCACAGTGATATTTGAGAAGTTGGTGCGATTTCTTGAAAATAGATAGAGATTGAACATCTAAAGTAAACGAGAAAGTAACTGCATTTGACTAACGCCAATGCACAGAAAACGGTTTTGCCACTGAACGAGGAATTGTTGAGAAAATCTTGTCTTTTTGGGGTATCCTGACCGCGAGCACAGACTGAGATGTTTGCTGATGACTGCACGCTTGAGATCTTGTGGATGAAGGAGGATCATTGATGAAGCAGCTGCAGATAGTTGCACTTGGACCGCATGGAACTCCAGCACCTGAATCCTGGGGCCGGCGCTACTGACCGATGACTGCCCCAATTTAATTTCATGTTTCATGTATTCTGTGTTTTTCTATGACTGTTGGAAGGTCAGTTCCCCTCCTGCGATAAATAAAGTTCTATCGTATCGTAATTGTTTTGCTTAGTGCGAAAGGTCTGAATCCAACCGCAAATGTTTTCAGTTAGAAACCTATTGACTTGTGTTTTACCAAAACTCCTTCATGCCATGTTCATCTGTCTTGGTTTCAAGGGCAGACCCTCGCATCTTATCTCTGGAATCCAGCTCGTGGTTGGCCCAAGGCTGTGATGATGTCTTCATACAGCTACAGGAGCAGAATTAGGCCATTTGGCTCATCACTTTCACTCCACCATTCAATCATGGTTGATCGATATTTCCCTCTCAACACCATTCTTCTGCCTTCTCCCCAAACCCTTGATACCATACCCTTACTAATCAAGAACCTGTCATTCTCCACCTTAAAAATGTCCACTGACTTGGCCTCCACAGCCTTCTGTGGCAATGAGTTCCACAGATTCACCACCCTCTGACTAAAGAAATTACTCGTCTCCTTTCTAAAGGTACGTCCTTTTACTCTGAGGCAAAGTATTCTGGTCCTAGACTCTCCCACTGGGGCTTGGGTCAACTGTTCCTGGCAAAACCCAAACTCGTGAATGAGTTATTTGTGAGTGGGTGCCATCGCTGATCGCTTCCATCACTTTACTGATATTTGAAGATAGACTAATTGGGGGTCTAGTGAAAAGCTATTCATTACGTGCTATCCAGCCAAAGACAACTACACATGATAACATTCAAGCCGCCCAGCGTACAGATAAAGGAATAAAAAAGTAATTTATGATTAGACGTGTCCTGCTGCTTGTGAATAGGTCCTACCTGGGCAATTTCCCATAATTGGTGTGCAGATGTCAGTGTTTATAATGGTGCTGGAACAGTTTGGCTCCGTGCCCAGCCAACCCTACAGTGTGCACTTCCTTGTTTCTACCACAATGAGAGTGTTGTCTGGTACCACACCTTTCGCTTTATCCAATGTTCTCATCAATTTTACCATTTGGAATGAATCCAATTGACGGGCTTCTGTGAGGGCGAGGACCTCCACAGGCAAACCAGTAATGGATCAATGCAACACTTTCGGCTGAGCGTAATTGTAAATGTTTCAGCCACTTCTGGCCTAAAGGCGATACTCTTGGAGACGTCTCTTCCCATTAGCTATTTAACTGGCCATCATTCATGGCCAGATGTGGGAGGACTGCAAATCTTGACGTGGTCGGCTTGATGCTTCCTTGCATGCCTAAACATCAAAGATGGTTTGCTTAGCTTGGACGTTGTTTGCCTTACACGGTATAGGGAGATCAAAGTGTTAGACAATGGACCCAATGCACTATAGAACAGATTGGTCAGATGCAGTCATTTTGCTCAGTCCATGAACACTGTGGCATTTGACTGTTACCAATTCTCAGGTTTGTCGATTCTGACCTTACATGGAAGATAATTTAGTTAAACTGATGTCCTCGGCCTGGACATGATCAGTATCCTCGGTCTGAAGAAGGGTCTCGACCCAAAACATCACCCATTCCTTCTCTCCTGGGATGCTGCCTGACCTGCTGAGTTACTCCAGCACTTTGTGAATAGTATCCTCTATAGTCATGTACCTATCTAAAAGCCTCAAACACTACTTTGATACCCAACTCCACTCCCAGCAGCACATCTCAGACACTCAACATTCTGTTATTTGTCTATCTGCTGCAGTTTATTTTATTTAATAATCTGCATGTTTGTCCACCTGATTTTGTCACACATCCACTACCTGGCCCACAGATGTGCAACTAAAGCAGATGAACAGAAATATATATCATGCACAACCCCACATCAAATTTGCACAGAAATAAAGGAAGTTTCCTATCTTAAAACCTGCGCTTTCTTCAAAATTCACATCCTAAAGCATGGAGAACCAGATTACTCTCTGAAGACCGGCGTTTTGTCGGCTCTCCTCGTGGCCTGAGATCAAATGGGCATTTGGATCGACAAGATTAAAATAAAAGGTAAATTCTCGGACGTGGCCTGAAAGGAAGTTCATGTAGAAATGCCAAACTAGACAAGGCACAGGCTGATTTCATCACGAGAACACTGAGTTTATGCTAAATGGTATCTGCTTTGACTGGTGTACTATATGATTTCGTCCTATTAAGGAGATGAAGCAAGAACCATCTTAGTTTCAAATGCTTCAATCAGCTTTTAACATAATTGGATGAGTGTTTGCGAAAAGACATAGTAATATCTGGTTCATATCACAAGGAATCTGTCACCATTGTTACATTAATGAGTACAGTTAATGAACAGTGCTTAAGTAGGTCACTCTATTGGAGTGACTAGTGTACCTGACTTCCTACTCCTACTGAATCCATTGAACCTTTCATCCACTGGCTCCACCTTCTATAACAAGTGGTGCTTGAGGTAATAGAACTATAGCTAATTGCAATATCACTCAAAGCACCCTTGAAATAACTGATTAGAAAAAAACAAAAGGTATTTTATGTGGACTACAATCTTATATAGAACACCTCTTGCATATCCTGCTCCGTTTTTTAGTTAAACTAAAAAAAATTACCCAACTCCAAAGTAATTCTCAGACAGCAGGTATTACACGATGTACACCGTTATGACCACCTGCCTACTATGCTGTTGGTCCTCCGTGTGCAGCCCCATACGCAGCAGGGTGCGTTGCACTGTGTATTGTGACACATTCCTCCCGTGACCACCATTAACATTTCGGACCAGACGGGATAGCCTTCGTTGCCCTCGCGCATCGATGAGCCTTGGGCACCCAACACCGTCACTGGTTTGTGGTTTGTCCCTCCTCGGACCACTGTCGGTCGGTCGGTACTCACCACTGCTGACCAGGAGCACCCCACAAGCCTTGCCGTTTCAGAGATGCTCTGACCCAGTCGTCTGACCATAACAATTTGGCCCTTGTCAAAGTCGCTCAGGCCTTTACTCCTGCCCATTTCTCCTGCATCCAACACATCAACTTCAAGAACTGACTGTTCAGTTGCTGCCTAATATATCCCACCCCTTGACAGGTGCCATTGTAACAAGATAATCAATGTTATTCATTTTGCCTGTCAGTGGTCATAATGTTTTGGCCGATCGGTGTAGACCTGCAGTTCCTGCAAAAAAAATTATGCACAGAAACTAACAGCTTCAATCCATCAGCCCCAAATTTTAAAATTTATAATTATCATCATCATTTTGCTGGGCAGATCAGTGCCACGTGTTTATCATCTTACATAATTTAAGTAATATTTTTAGACGAAGTGCATTGATATACATTGCCACACTTTTCCACCAACAGGATTTAGCACACAGGAGGGTATGCATTAAATTTAATTGCTGAGAACATCTCTCAATATAGCTTTACCTGCATGATACCGAATGACAAAGACCAGGCAAGCCACATGTTTGTTCCTTGGGACGTTGATCAGAGCTTATATATTTTGTATCCCCTGTAGACATAAAATTCCGAAGTAATTCAGCGGTCAGGCAAACTCCTTGCAGACAGCACCTGCAGATAGGATGGAACCCGGGTCTCTGGCGCTGTGAGGCAGCAACTCTACCGCTGCGCCACCATGTCAAAACCAGTCCCCTGTACACACCCTCCCAAAACCAACCCTGTGCACACACACACCCTCCCAGAGAGTTGTGAACCTGTGGAATTCTCTGCCTCAGAAGGCAGTGGAGGCCAATTCTCTGGATGCTTTCAAGAGAGTTAGATAGAGCTCTTAAAGATAGCAGAGTCAAGGGATATGGGGAGAAGGCAGGAACGGGGTACTGATTGTGGATGTTCAGCCATGATCACAGTGAATGGCTCGAAGGGCCGAATGGCTCACTCCTGCACCTATTGCCTAGCTCTGGAGAGAAGGAATGGGTGACATTTCGGGTCGAGACGCTTCTTCAGACTGTACTTCCCCATTACTTCTGACAGCAAGAGGTTCATAAGATCACAAGTGATAGGAACAGAATTAAGCCCATCAAGTCTACTGCGCCATTCCATCGTGGCTGATCTATCTCTCCCTCCTAATCCCATTCTCCTGCCTTCTCCCCATAACCTCCGACACCCGTACTAATCAAGAATCTATCCATCTCTGCCTTAAAAATATCCACTGACTTGGTCTTCACAGCCTTCCGTGGTAAAGAATTCCAGATTCACCACCCATGACAGAACGCCAGTTTTCAATGTGTGGTACACAGATGGGCATTCCACATCAAGCTACACCACTCTCCCTTTCTCATCGTGAAACAGTGTGGAAACAGGCCCCTCGGCCCAACTTGCCTACACCAACCAACATGCCCCAGCTACACTAGTCCCACCTGCCTGCGTTTGGTCCATATCCCTCTAAAACTGTCCTATCCATATACCTGTCTCCGCTGTTCAATGCATTGAAGCCTTGATTGGGTCCGATATCCATCTTAGGGCTATGCTGGGTGGTGCCTCTGGTAGCATCTGACACACATCTGAAGCATCTCCATTTCCTTCTTTCCACTGCTTGGTCAAAGGGGTTTTGTCTCTGTCTGCCCTATTCTGTATGGGAGAACATTTGAGAGTTCTTTTGTCCAGAAAATTACAAGAGCTTTCCTCAGGTGCTTGATTTTGCAAAGTTTGTGAGTTATTCCAGTGAGAATGGCCAAACACTCTAGTGTCCTACAACGTGAAGTACAGAGTGCTGGCAAACAAGCTCATTCCTCATCACTTTTCTGTCATCCTTGCTGGAAGGTGAGTGTACAGATTTAGATCAGAACACAACTCAGTAAGTTGGGATATCGCGATTAGACTCTGGGCCTTGTGTTATCTCATTTATAAAGCAAATGATTACTTGAAGTTGTTCAAGCAGACCCCTAGGATAATGCCACATCCATCCAAAGGCGAGTATACCATGTGTAGCGTATGCCTTCATTGTTCTTTACTCCAATGTTATCTTTCAGAGATGACAAGGCTCGAAGCTGAATGGAACTGCAAACACTTCTTGAAACCCAGGAGACAATTTCTACACACGTTTGGAACTGGCAATCAAAAATGAATTGCGTAATTTCCTTTCCATACTCAAATGATAATATCTTACTCTGAGCTGACTTGTAACCTTTGGACTCAAGGGTCCAAGTTGACCCTTCCTCAGGGGAAAAATATGCCAGAGCTATTGTGCCTATTAACCAATAACTCTGTGTGGCGAATAACTTTTAGGGATATAGATTGGTAATTGGGTCATGTTTCCCCACAGATAATCTGTTAACATCCTCTGCAAATGTCTTATGGAAGGCTATTTGGATAAGATAGCAGACAGTTGTGAAATACAAGGGACCACAATTCGATATTGTCCCATGGAGTTTCTCATGTAGTGTTCAGAAACCAGATGAAGCACTTATTACGATCCATATCCGTTTCAATCCTAGACTTTTTGTCCCAAGCCCAAGCTAGCACTTTTGTTTCCTTTGATCATCTGCCACTCTGTTCAATGTAACTTCAGTCATGAAACCCACATGCAAATGCTCATAACAGGAACATGCATTAGTGGGTTGTCTGGAGTTTGTGTAGCCAATGTGCACAAATGGCAATGCAAAACCTTGGTGTTAGTGACTCCTGCACACATACACGCACAGCCTTTGCAGCAGTAAGTCACACACACACACATGGCCCTCAAGGCAAATTATTCGAGCTGGATAGTTATGAAGCCCCACAAACATTCATTTGGGCTAATCTATTAGACAACACAACACTCTGTCCTACTTAAAACCATGGCAAAATTTAAGTTATATTTTCATACAAGGAATCTCTGCAGACCCCAACTGCATCCATCTGTCTCACTAATGCTTCCCTAGACACGAAATGCTCGAGTAACTCAGCAGGTCAGGCAGCATCTCTGAAACAAAAGGGGAATCAGGGGAGAAGGAAACTAGAGTGATGAAAAGGTACATATTCACTATGGTCCTATTCACCAATGCTTCCTTTGGCTGGCTATGTCTTTTCTTCGATGCCATCATCGTTATTTTTCATGTACTTCCTTATACTTGCGCTTTCTATTGGAAATCACCAGCTACGTACTCTTGTGTGTACTTTGTTCAACTTCGTCCTCTGCATTCTTCTGCCATTAATAGACCAGTGCTTCACAGCCTTGTAGCTTTCCTACCTTCTCAAAAACACTTCATCCCTCTACTCTTCTTCAAAACCTTCCAGAAAAGAAATCAACTATTTCCCTTGCATTAAGTTTTCTGTACAACACTGACCCTTTTATTAGTAGGGTCCCTAGATATTCTTTTATGTTGAAAGCCACATTTAAATATAAACTAGACCCAAGGAACTGCAGATGTTGGTTTGCAAAAGACACAAATAGCTGGAGTTACTCAGCAGGTCAGGCAGCATCTCTAGACAAAATGGATAGGCGACTTTTCGGGCTGGGGCCCTTCCTCACACCCTCTTCTGATGGATCCCAACCCGAAACGTCACTTAACCATGTTCTCCCGAGATGCTGCCTGACCTGCTGAGTTATTCCCCCAGTCTTTTTCTTAACTACAAGTTGGTCTGCACAGTTGTCAATCTGGAATTCTTGTTTAAAAATAATCGAGGCTACAAAGTATTAAATACACACACAGTTAGTTCTGCGCGCACACACAGTCTCTGCAATTGCAAGTTTGATTACACCATCTCATTAAAAGAGAAGCCCTTAACACACAACTGAAGCTACAGCATTTATTATAAGTGCCATCCATGCATATCACGACTGGCAGCAACAACTAATGACATTTGGTAGTATTTTACAGCAGTAAACTGATACAAAGGATAGTTGTGCATTTTTCTTTCAGCTAGGATTAATAAAACGTGCAGTAACAAAAAATACAAACACTGAAACACTGACTGTAGAACAGCAGTACAGAGAGGAGCTGGTGCTGTACAAAATGATAATGATTTCATCATTATATACATCATAGATATGTACACATCACCCTTGGAATGCACAATATCAAAATACTCTGTATTCCTTTATAGAATAAAACCCTGGTCTCTGCCTTGTCCCCCTTCCCACCCCAAAAAATAAAAGGACAATTTCAAAGACAAATATATTTACAATTAAGCACATGAACACCACAACACCTTTTTTTTCCATTTTGTTTTAATGTGCCACAAAAGCCAACATTGCTTTTGTTATGCCGGAGGTTGATTTTCCTCCTGCTTGTATTGTAGCCTTTACTTCCAAAACTGCCAATGTGTCCTCTTTACTGCAAACACAGAGGGAGATTTCACATAAGACAATGGCAGTGCATTCAAGGGGAGATAAGCCAACTCCAAAGAGGTTCAGACTCCTGTTCCAAGAAAACCTCATGAAGAAAACGGTTCCTGTCCAAGTCTTTAATGTGCAATTATTAAGAAATTCAAATTGTAATTGATTTTTGGGAAAAAAAATCATTTGGTTACTGCAAGAAATCTGTCCATGCTGCCCGACACAGCTACAAAGTTTAAAAATACATTTACAACAGTCAAAAATGAAAAAGAAAATCCTCAGAGGGATTACACCCCTCTGTCGTCACAACAGCAATCACACTGTGAACAAAGTTCATTCCAAACTCTGAATGACACGAATCAACTATAGAGGTGCCAGAGGACAATTTTTTTTTACCCATTTAAATATACACCAGGTCATTAAAAAAAAGTATTCATCAGGATTTTTGGAACAGAGAAATCCAACCTTACTAACACCTTCTGAACGTTTCAACTCAAGTGCAAAGTAGGGGAGGTGAAGAATGGGGTTTGCCTATTTGGAAAGTAGGATCGCTACTTTTATCCTTTGTACTGTAAATGAATAATCTATTTTTGAATTCGCACAGGAAACATTCCTTTACCAGCAACTATCACCTTCCTTGCACAATAGTGCTCCTACCATAAGTCAAAGCTGTGCCCCTCGACTGCAGAAATTCACTAATGTAGTGATTCTGCCAGCTGTTAATGCAAACTGCAACAAACACTTTCTTTTAAAATTTACTTAATTCTTCTGTGAAAGTGAACGCTTTGAGTCTCTCTCTATTCCTGCGTTCAAGACTTTGCTTTTTAATGACTTTCATACAGGTCCGCTCTCCCGAGTCACAGATCTTAAGCAACACTCAGTCTCAGAAAAGTTACTGCATTTAAGTTTATTATTTTATCCCCTTTTGTTTTCCTGAAGGTCGCGTTGGTCACACCAATTGCTCTGTTGCATCCTGACATCAAACCCAAAATGATTTAGATTTCCCCCTCTCACTCGCTGCCCGAGGAATGGCTGCACTCAGGCCACCAGACAAGCGAGTCTGAGCGTCAGGACGCAGAATCTTGGTTCTAAATTATCACGCCCTCGATCCTGCCTTTGACACCATTGCTGTCCTCTGAACCAAAGTAGAGCATTTTCCACCCATTCTTTTATCAAGGGAAGGCAGCCTACGTCGACAGTCAATTAAACTTTTTTTAAAGGGTATAGGCTAATTACATATTATATATTTGTTTCAATTTCAGTGATTAATGTTTTATTAAAAATAGAATGCACCTTTTAAAGGTAGTCAGTAATATTTATAATTCTACATACTGTATTACATCGTAGGCTGCCCTTTATGGCAGACCTGTCGAATAGTGCAGCATTAACGTTTCTCTGATGAGCTGCTGCCTCCTGCTACTTAGAAGATTCCGTAAATATATTTTTGTCTGAAATTATTTGCAAATTTTTCTCTTTAAAAACAGCAAGAATGCAACACTACATGCATGAAATAAAATTCTTAACAGTGCAGACATCAAAATAAATTGATTATTTTCCAAGGGGATCTATACTGTATGTGGAGAGGGGTTATTTAGCCCTTAACTCTGCAACTCAAGCACACTGATCGAGGGACTGATCAATTCTTTCTTGCACAGACTTTTAAACTAGATCTTGAATACTTCTACAACTTTCAATTTTTTTTATTTTTTAAATAGTGGATGTACTAAACAATCCAGCAGTATTCAGGTTAAACTGGCATCTTTCTCATAAAAGCTAAATTTCAAAAAATATATATATATTTAAAAAAACATTCACAATATTGGTCATTTTAATGTAATTTCCTTTAAAAATGACAAACTAACTGGGGTTTTAAAGTATGCCAACATTTGTAAACAATGGGATCCAGCCAATGATGTGACTCTTTCAGTTAGAAATCAGGCACCACCCAAGGTCTCGGTATTTTCTCTTGCCTCCCATAAATCGGGCAAAGCATATCCAGTGGATCAAGGTGGCTTTACTCTGCTGGTCCCGAGTGAGGTGTGGAGATAAATGGAGACAGGGGAAGAACATACAAGCCATTGAACACATCAATTCCTCTCTGATGGGCTGTGTGCAGTCACTGATTCTATAATTTAATCTAAAATCCAAACAGAATTAGTTGAGATAACAACTTGCCCAGACAGGATAAAAAAGGCATTAAAACAAAAACTGTTCCATTATGCAGAATTCAAGGAACTGAGGTGCATGGCGCAGTTGTATATATTTTCCATGTTAAATGTGTACTTTAGTGGAGTTATGAAGTCTATATTAAGTCCACTGATCCACAATTTCACTTAAGAGAGTTGCAATTTCTTTCACGAAACCGGTGAATTACTAAATGGTACCAGCGGGGCAAGAGAAGAGACAAGTTGAGCAAGAGTGTAGAAGGCAGTGCGGAGAAGGAGAGCTGCCTGGTGAAATGGAAATAAGCTACATATTGTTTCAGGTCATACACAAAAGAGAAAACTTTAGAGAGTTGAGATTTAGATTTGTAAAAAGCAATAACGGTAACAGTAAGGAGGAACCAATTGTTTAAAATCTGCCAGGAAAGAAATCATTAATAAATTTTAGTTCCAGACAGATTCCCTCAAAATAGCACAGGTGTATCCCCGAGGCATTTTTTTACTCCAAGTAGACTTTAACCTGTCCTGGAAATTTCGCTGACCTTGGCTTCAGCCATAAGAGAAATAGCTGTTAAAAAGTATTTTGCACAGACATCGTAGGCTGAAGGCCTGATCCTGTGCTGTACTGTTCTATGTTCTAATCCTACCCATCCAAATATAAATCAGCAGTGTCAGCCAAGACCCGAAATCGACCTACCACAATCCAGAACCTTAATTCACACGTGCAGGCAAGATGAATGTGGACAACATTATTTTCTAAAATGCCTTCAAAATCACAGACATAAGCATTAGCAATGTTTTTCAAAACTATATACTCTGAATGAACAACTAACTTTAAGCATATACATTGTAAACTTGGGCCTTATTTAATGAGTTGAAATGTCTTAAAAAGCTGAACACAAAATAAAATAAGTTAAAATTCTGGCTCGTGCCTCCCACATCATGCAAAACATTATCAACCAAAATCAAATGCTAAATCGTAAAGAGTCAATTTTCTGATTTACATTACATACAAAATAGTCAGATATCTTGTGTAAGGATTATGATCTGGACAATTAAAAGTGCCTCAGTTATTCAACAACATACTAACATGTCCTCTCCAAGGGCTGAATTTGATGTCCTATTTTCCTGCAAAATGGGCTGCGACATACATCTTGTCACCAGGTGGTGTCATTGCTTTTATCATGCATTGTATTTTGGGTTAATTGATAGCACTGTTATTAAAAAAAGATTTGTATCAAAATTTTGGCTTGTCAAACATAACAGCAATTAATAAAGTCGGTGGAACGTTACACAAATGCTCCAATCTGGTTTATTTACAAATCAGGACATAGCTCAGAATCTTTGGCAAAAAGATTTAGTTTGACAGCTGTTATAAAAACTCTACGCCCTCGAAGATACGAATCAAGCTCTAGTCCGACTCAAATAATCTGTCGAAGTACAGCGACAACGCTTCTGCTAAACTCTGTGCTGTAATAATATTATCTTTAAGAGAAAATTAAGAAAGTAGTTAAAACTTGACAATATTAGCACCAAAACCAAGCAGAGAAAGGGTTGGATAAAGGATTCATGTAATATATTTTATACCATAAATTTAGCTTATTTATTTGCAAAAATGGGAGATTTTTTAAATGGACGTTTGCAATGCAAACATTCATATCAATCTTTTCCCTCCTCCCAAAACCTTCATTAACTTTAAATATAAAAAGTGCACCAGCTGATTTCTCCACTTCAGTACATCTTGCCACATCACAGCAAACTTTATACAATTTAGTTATGCCGACAATTTTTGTTTTAATCTTTTACTGGAAACTCAGTAACTTTACCCTGAAGCTAAAGTGCTAAATGCTATCTGGGTCTGAAATACACATTTTAATGCATATCTTGTTGCAGTTGTGCTTAATAAATTGCCAGTTTTAATACTGCATATTTTAAACCACTACCATGCTTCCAAACCACTTCACCTCCAGTTTCTGTAAGGGCAGCACTTGGGGTGGGGAAGGGAGAAAGAAGGGGGTCAGAATAGAAGAAGAAAAAAAAAGGATTTATGCTTCTAATCACTATCCAGTAGTGTATCCATTATTTTTTTTAAAGTATGGTGCTTTAGGTCTAGCATTAGCGTTGTTGAGGAAAGAACTCAACTGGCAACTGTTGTGCGATTATTAGTATCTTGACTGCAGAGTCCAATTAGAAATGCTTAGAGAGTTTCTTGTGGCAGTGAAATTGTGCTTTCATAAAATAACAATTTGAGCTGAAGTGGTCAGACACGCAACACAAGAGAAACAAGCGAGCACAGTTGGTTGAGCTTAAGGAAACGTTCCTTATTTTTTTTCACATTTTATTTCACATCTCCAGTTAATACTCAAACTGTTTGGGTTTACTTCATTAAGTACCAATTTTTAAAAAACAGAAAATGTGAAAGCCCATGTGAAACAAAAAGAGTGCTTAAGTGGGAACTGCCATTGAACAAGAAATTAGTGAGGGATCGCAAATGGAACATTGACCTACTTCTCCATGCAGAGGCCGACAGAAATGCTGCATATTTCTAGCATTTTAATTTCCCCTTTTTCTTCAGCTTATTCAGTAGTCATGTGAGAAAAGGCAAAACATTTTAGCAAAAAACTGCTGAATCCTGATTATATAGTACTGGCACCAATCTTGATCTGAACAACCTACAAGTCTATAAAATTGTTAACCCCAACTCCTACTACTTTGCAACTAGGAGAGGATTAAAAGAGTGGAGATTAAAAATCAGCAGGCAAGCAATGGTGAAGTTGAAATTCAAGCAAGAGCCAGAAGACTTGTTAACGGAACTGTCTTGCACTACCAGTAACCTTTTCATGTAAACCAAAAGCAAGACAGAAAATCCAAATGATTTTAAATTAAGAGTTTAGGATTGTAGATATTTCAACAAAGCACAAATCAGAAGTACTAACTTACTGTGGGGAAAATTAATCTTAAAAACCAGCTTTCATCAATCACAATCTTCCATTTTACATTATGGCTGCAAAAATGTCCTCATTCAAAATTCAGATTTTAAACGCAAATGCATTAAACCAGTTTTTTGCAATATGACTTCCAAGAAATCACAACACTTCTAAAGAGGAAAAAAAAGAATATGGAAGGCAGAATTAATGACCCAAGTTAAATCCCTGCTCTGTGGTGCACATCAAGATTCAGGTTGTTCCTCATTCAGTTCAATGTTCTAGTGAGTGAAGACACCTTATAGGTATTCACGAACTATACAGTCTCCGTCTTGCATCTAACACATCCACAAAGATTTATTAAATCAAGCTTTTGCAGTAGGTAAACTTCTGCTATTAGATAGTCATAATTTCCCAGCAGCGTGTGGTGACAAGTTTGGGGCAACAGTGAGCCCTGTCCATTTTGACATTGTTTACTCCTGGATCAGCATGCTGACAAAATATAACATGATAAAAACACACTTCATCACTGTCTTAATCATGGGAACAGTATCCCTCAATTGCAAATGAGACAATGGGAAAGAAAGAGAAGCTGGAGGGCAAAAGAAAACCATGCACTACCAAAAACAAGTGTTGCGCTGGGAAGCACCCATTCACTAAATTACGACAAAGTTCCTACTGCCCCAATGTTGATACTCGCATGGATTTGACTTGAATCTTAATTTAAAATGTAAACCAAGAAAGATTGTGCATCCACATATCAGTATTGCAGTCTGAACGCACTACTCGATTCTTCTTTATAAAAGGGAGGTGGAAATAATCAAGTAGGCACAGTTCCAGAAAGTGCATATATAAAAAAGTTCCAATTCATTGAAAACAAAGTGTAACGCAAGTATTAAAAGCAGAATGGGATTCCAATATTGAAATTCTCAACTATCCACCACTAAACATGCAAAGCTGACAAATGCAATATTGGTTAACATACTTCCCCTGCATCACCTCTCCAAGGGATACGATGGACTCTAGCCCTTTTCCCCCTTGGCCAGCAGAGGAAGGAGGAAGGCAGTAACCAGTTTTGCTCCTACTATGATCACGTAACTTTTGGTAAAGGAAAAGGGATGGTTAGCATTTCATAAGTTCTCACCATGCATGCGCTCTGTAGTCTGTGCTTCACTCTTTTGCATGTTTGTATGACTGCGACTTGAAGATTACGAACTCACCAGAAGAGGCTAAACATTCATCTCAGGATACTCCGCTGGATAAAGCCACCACCAAAGAGAGGGACAGACCCATTTGCCATCACACTACTACATTTAATCACTGGGATACTGATTAAAACCACATCGACACTCGGTACGTGGTACCTGCAAACCCGAATTTAGTGCTACCCTTTTGAGATGTAGTAACGAGCAGCCGGGTGGGATCTCTGGGGAGAATCCCAACAGTTCAGACTTGGAAGCTGGTGTTGTGTGCACAAAAGCTGGGGACTCAAAGACAATGCAAGCCAAAGCAATGCAACCTTTGAAGCGTTAGGACACTTTCCCCAGTTACCCTAGTATTGTCTTCAATACTAATCCTGGTTTCCAGCAACTGGATTTTCAACAAAAATCAAGAGGTTTCTCTGCAGCACCGTATTTAGACAAAATTCTCTGAAAAGAAACTCATTTTGTAAAATATTCCCCTCCCAGCTACTGACAGTAACCCTGACTTCCTCTCGAAGAGACCATCTAGAAGCCAGCTTTCTGATCGCCTATTCGTGTGTGTTTCCTCCTATTGGAGTGTTTCCCCCCCCCAATAAAAAACCCACACAGGAGAGAAACTGCACTGAATGTACCATCCTTACACAACCTTAGATCACATCTGAGCCACATCATTCAGACGAACAATGCTCAGACATTAACCTTTAACACATCCCTTTGATTTAAAAAAAACTGTTCAGAGTTAGAAAAAGCTTCATTGCTTGATACCGCTGCTCCACCACTGAGGGGGTCAGCAGCTATCTCCACGTTTCGATAGTGACTGCAAGCAGATGGCATGTTTCCCACCCACCCCCCTCTCAAAATAAGTTCAGCTCTCTTGCAGAGTGGTGGTGGGGGCGTGTCCAGACAGCAGTCCAGCGATTGTGGCCAGCAATGGCCGACACAAATAGGCAAGAAGCTAAAAGAATATCCGAGTCACATTGACAGGCTTGTCCTTTGAAAGACAAATTAGACAATGGAATCCCAGTCGAAATCATCTTGGATATCGTCTGCAGGGTGTTGGGACATCGATCTGTGCATTGGAAAGCTGGAAGGCGATATCATGTGTTGCTGGTTCATTGCTGCATGGTGGCCTGCTGGGCAAAAACACAGAAGATTAAACAAAAGGAATGGTTGAGTTTTGTAGAAACTAGGAACTGCAGATGCTGGTTTACACAAAGGGACACAGTGCTGGAGCAACCTAGCGTGTCAGGCAGTATCTCTGGAGAAGATGGATAGGTGACGATTCGGG
This sequence comes from Rhinoraja longicauda, assembly GCF_053455715.1. Lineage (NCBI taxonomy): Eukaryota > Metazoa > Chordata > Chondrichthyes > Rajiformes > Arhynchobatidae > Rhinoraja > Rhinoraja longicauda. The sequence goes on along the minus strand of NC_135982.1, from coordinate 27,807,306 downwards.
TCAAGAATTTTAGACTTGAGTACAGAGAGGACATCCTTCAATCCACCATGTCCGTGCCGACCAGCGATCACCCCGTTCACTAGCACTTTCCTACGCACTAAGGTCAATTTACAATTTTGCTGAATCCAATTAACCTACAAACCTGTACATCTTTGGAGAGTGGGAGGAAACTGGAGCACCAGAAGAAAACCCACATGGTCACAGGGAGAACATACAAACTCCTTACAGACAGCAAACGTAGTCAGGATCGAACCCAGGTCTCTGGCGCTGTAAGGCAACAACGCTACCGCTGTGCCACCCCAAGAAAGGTGAAATATGACCTATCCATGTTCTCCGGAGATGCTGCCTGACTCACTAAGTTACTCCAGCACTCTGTGTCTGGCCAGATTTTGTGTTAGTGTAACCAAGCTATTTATCATATTTAATTTTACTGAGGTACAGTAAAATTAAATGGTTTTTTTACACAGCTGGAGCGATGGCAAACAACTGCTTGCAGCAGGTTAAGAAACCCTTCAAGCAGACATTTCATGTCTTCTCACAGCAAACACTCATTTAATCAATTACCCATCTTAAGAAGTCGTGAACCCGTTTTCCCATATGATAATTTACACAACCTAGCCAAAAATGATGAACAGCTGTTGGCATTCAGTACATCAAGCAGCAACTATGAACATTTTGGGTGGGGACCCTGCATCAGGATCTCTTGGACCTCTTAAGTTGGTTATCTCCCATCTATACTCTCAGTCCTGATGTAGGGGCTCAACCTGAAAAGTCAACCATACTTTTGCCTCCACTTTTGCTGTTCAACCCATCGAGTTTCTCCCGCAGTTTGCCATTTGCTCCAGATTCTCGTGTCTCTTGTTGAAAATTAATAACAAGACTCAGTTCCTGAGAATCGTGGATATATCAGCCATGGCATCGGGCATGGCATCCCAGTCAGCTTTAACTACATCGTGTTTTCATCAAATTGTATTTGACCTTGCAGCTCCAGTTTATGGGAAGGATGTGTCAGGCAAGTTCTTACATGCTTGTTCATAGCAGACTATTATTAGCAGTTCACTGTACTTGAGGACTCTACACTGTGATTATACTCAGCCCATTAAAAGAAGCTGTCAGAGCAAGTGACTTACTCCAAGATTTGTTTAGTTTTTTATACAGAAAAACAAAATTCTTTTTCCAAATGCAAGGTTTAAGAAGCAGAAATTGAACAAGGCCTCCTCGGAATATAAATGAAGCAGGAAAGAGCTTAAACAAGGAAGGCGGATGGTTATAACGGGACACAAAATGACCTTGTCGAGTAGGATTAATGAGATTCTCAAGCCACTTTACACGTACCTGTCCTCCCCAGGTAATGAGCACCTGACATTGAATAATTATTTTGGAGACTGGTGGGATGGATTTGCTGGCTGTGGTGGGGCTGCAGGCATCTCCTGTTGTGTGGGAACTCAGTTAGTGGCGATATTTGAATGGTTGAGTTAAACACACTGGTGTAACTACATGTTGCCCTTGGTTGGTCTATAATTTGACTCAAATATGCTGCCACAGGTTGTAATTCAGACTCGTGGACCGTTCTAGTTACAAATGTATCTTAGGGCTAGAACTCTGTTGTAATCTGGACAAGACCTGCATGTTAGGAGCAAGAGGGCAGGCAGGAAAAGGATAGGTCCACTCAAGAGCAAAGGAGGGAATTTCTGCATGGAGCCAAGGCAGTGGGCGTAGCTCTTAATGAGTACTTCACATCGGCTTTCATAAGGACATGGATGATGACAAATAAAATTAGCTTAGGCATAACCGATAGAATGTAGTGATGGAAGGATGTTTTTCTGACTGGAGGTCTCTGACTAGTGGTGTTTGCAAAGATCAGAATTGGGACCTCTGTTGTTTATAATAAATAAGTTAGATCAAAACATAAGTATGTGTAGGAATGAACTGCAGATGCTGGTTTACACCGAAGATAGGCACAAAATGCTGGGAGTAACTCAGCGGGACAGGCAGCATCTCTCGTGAGAAGGAATAGGTGACGTTAAGGGCCGAGGAAGACCTGTCTGAAGAAGGGTCTCAACCCAAAACGTCACCCATTTCTTCTCTCCAGAGATGTTGCCTGTCCCGCAGAGTTACTCCAGTATTTTGTGTCTATCTTCGGTCAAAACAAAAGTAGTCCATTTAGTAAATTTACAGACGACACAAAAATTGGAAGATTGGCAGATCATAGGGACGGTTGTCAAAGGATACAACAGGACATAGATAAGTTGGAAATATCGGCAGATAAATGGCAGGTTGAGGTTATACATTTTGGCTCAAGTCAAGAGTGTTTATAGACCAGTTAGTCTGACATCAGTGGTGGGGAAGATGCTGGAGTCAATTATAAAAGACGAAATTGCTGAGCATTTGGATAGCAGTAACAAGATCATTCCGAGTCAGCATGGATTTACGAAGGGGAAATCATGCTTGACAAATCTACTGGAATTTTTTGAGGATGTAACTAGGAAAATTGACAGGGGAGAGTCAGTGGATGTGGTGTACCTCGACTTTCAGAAAGCCTTCGACAAGGTCCCACATAGGAGATTAGTGGGCAAAATTAGAGCACATGGTATTGGGGGTAGGGTACTGACATGGATAGAAAATTGGTTGACAGACAGAAAGCAAAGAGTGGGGATAAATGGGTCCCTTTCGGAATGGCAGGCAGTGACCAGTGGGGTACCGCTAGGTTCGGTGCTGGGACCCCAGCTATTTACGATATACATTAATGACTTAGATGAAGGGATTAAAAGTACCATTAGCAAATTTGCAGATGATACTAAGCTGGGGGGTAGTGTGAATTGTGAGGAAGGTGCAATAAGGCTGCAGGGTGACTTGGACAGGTTGTGTGAGTGGGCGGATATATGGCAGATGCAGTTTAATGTAGATAAGTGTGAAGTTATTCACTTTGGAAGTAAGAATAGAAAGGCAGATTATTATCTGAATGGTGTCACGTTAGGAAGAGGGGATGTTCAACGAGATCTGGGTGTCCTAGTGCATCAGTCACTGAAAGGAAGCATGCAGGTACAGCAGGCAGTGAAGAAAGCCAATGGAATGTTGGCCTTCGTAACAAGAGGAGTTGAGTATAGGAGCAAAGAGGTCCTTCTACAGTTGTACCGGGCCCTGGTGAGATCGCACCTGGAGTACTGTGTGCAGTTTTGGTCTCCAAATTTGAGGAAGGATATTCTTGCTATTGAGGGCGTGCAGCGTAGGTTCACTAGGTTAATTCCCGAAATGGCGGGACTGTCGTATGTTGAAAGGCTGGAGCAATTAGGCTTGTATACACTGGAATTTAGAAGGATGAGGGGGGATCTTATTGAAACATAAGATAATTAGGGGATTGGACACATTAGAGGCAGGAAACATGTTCCCAATGTTGGGGGAGTCCAGAACAAGGGGCCACAGTTTAAGAATAAGGGGTAGGCCATTTAGAACGGAGATGAGGAAGAACTTTTTCAGTCAGAGAGTGGTGAAGGTGTGGAATTCTCTGCCTCAGAAGGCAGTGGAGGTCAGTTCGTTGGATGCTTTCAAGAGAGAGATGGATAGAGCTCTTAAGGATAGCGGAGTGGGGGGGTATGGGGAGAAGGCAGGAACGGGGTACTGATTGAGAGTGATAAGCCATGATCGCATTGAATGGCGGTGCTGGCTCGAAGGGCTGAATGGCCTACTCCTGCACCTATTGTCTATTGTCTATTGTCAACAGAAAAATGAAATTCTTCGTTGCTGCAGCTTTACAGGCCCATTAATGCAAAACATACACAAATACATACAATAATCAATAATACCGTAAATTAATCATAATTAGCAATACTAGGTAATGAGCAGGTAATAAAAGTGCAAAAACAGAAGTCAAATGCAGGAGAAAAGTACATAGTAAATAGCAAGATCCTCTCATGCATTGATGTGGAGAAATGTTGGGTCAATAGTTCCGGGAAAGTGGAGCACAAGGGCACAGGCTGGTAAAGATGGCATATGGCATGCTTGCCTTCATCAGTCAAGACAATGAGTATGAAAGTTGGCAGGTCATATTGCAACTATATAAAACTTTGGTCGGGCCACTGATTATTTTGTGCACTTCTGCTTGTCACACTATAGGAAGGATGGGGAGTCTTTGGAAAGGGTGGAGAAGATATTCACCAAGATGTTGCCTGGATTGGAGTGCATTAGCTATACGGAGAGTTAGAACAAGTATGGAGTATTTTCTCTGAAGCATTAGAGGTTGAGGGTTTTGAATTGAATTGAATTGAATAAATTCTATTAGCCAAATATGTATACATACAAGGAATTTGCCTTCTATATAAAATTACAGACATAGATAGGGTAGATAGTCAGAATCTTTTTCGTCGCAGTGGAAATGGCAAATACTAAAGGAAATAGGTTTAAAGTGAGAGGGAGAATGTTTAAAGGAAATGTGCTAGACAAGTTGTATTTAAAACTCAGAGTGGTATGTGCCTGGAACTGCTAGTGGAGGTGGTAGACAGATACAATAGCTATGGGTAAGAGGCATTTAGATTGGCACACATACAGGCAGGGAATTAGAGGGATACGGACCATGTGCAGATGGTTGAGATTAGTCATACTGACATCATGGTCAGTGCAGGCATAGTGGACCTGTGCTGTGCTTTTCTTTGGTCTATGTTCTAATTGAGGCTAAAGAAGTGCAGATACAGGAAGTCTGAAATAAAAACAAAATGCTGGAAATAATCAGTAGACCAGGTAGCATTTGTAGAGATAAAAACAGTTAATGCTTCAGGTTAATGACCCTGCATGGACCTGAAAGTTAAATTCTGTTTCACTTCCTAGAGATCCTGCATGACCTGCAAAGTGTTTCCAGCAATTTGTTTTTATTTCTCTCTCCTACTATTAATTTCTTCTCCCTCCTGAGAAGGCTGTCCTAATCAAAGATCAATGTATTGACAAACTATCTTACTACAATAACTTACCACGAGGAGTTTCTAGCTATATTGCAGCAAGTTGGAACATCAGCTCCCGTTTTTTAAAATCTTCCATGCCCAGGGTCCCATTTATCCCACCTTAGAATATTCATCTCAATTTATAGGAAGTATAAGAAAATAACTGCAGATGCTGGTACAAATCGAAGGTATTTATTCACAAAATGCTGGAGTAACTCAGCAGGTCAGGCTGCATCTCGGGAGAGAAGGAATGGGAATTTATAGGAAGGATGTTGTCAAGTTGGAAAGGATGCAGAGAAGATTTACAGGGACGCACAAAGTCTCATGCTCAGAGTAGGGGAATTGAGAACCAGAGGATATAGGTTTAAGGTGAAGGGGGAAAAATTTAATAGGAACCTAAGGGTCAACTTTTTCACACAAAGGGTGGTGGGTGTATGGAACAAGCTGCCGGAGGAGGTCGTTGAAGCAGGGATTATCGCAACGTTTAAGAAGCAATTACACAGGTACATGGAAAGGATAGGTTTAGAGGGATATGGACCAAAGCAGGCCAGTGGGACTAGTGCAGATGAGACTTGTTAGTCGGTGTGGACAAATTGGGCTGAAGGACCTGTTTCCACACTATGATTCTACAGAATGGTGACTTAATATGGAATCCTTCTCCTCAAGGAGTCTCGGCCTTGATCGCTATTCAGTAACTCGTGCACTGGCTTACGTTCAAACTAACTATCAAATGACATACCGGAGACTCCAGCACAACTCATTGGAACTTGCAACACAGTGGGATTCTGACTTTGTATTCTAGGCCAGAAACTATATGGAAATAGTATTGCATCTGTTTTTGAGATTGCATACAGAATGACTATGCGACTTGGAAAAATCATTGTCACTGGATATGCTCTATTTGATAACCTGAGGAGCAACTGGTGTAGCGAGCACAAAGTGTGATTATGCATTGGAAAATATCATTGTACCTAAAGAATCAATTCTATTTGTGTTCTCATATCTCCCGATCTCTTGAATTAAATGCAAATTGCCTTTTAAATCCTTTTCTACCATCCACTGTAATATCTTTCTGGAAAATTTGCTCCACAGCTACTAAAGTATGAAAATCATGCACAAGTTCTCTTAATCTTAACTCAATAAAATTTAAAATTTTTACCCCTTGCTCTTTCAATATTTCACCACAGTGCATAACTGGGAAAATTGGACAATTCTTTACTCAGAATTTTATAGTAGAGATCATGTGACCTATTGTGTGCATGATAGCTCTGAGTTATCTGCTTTGTTCCCATGCCAAGATCTCGCTCCATCACCCCCAAAATGTATCCGTTTATAAAGCTACCACAGATTCTGCTTTCACAATTAATTTCAGAGCTCTGGCAATCAAAGCAGCTGAATTCCTAATTTCCACGCTCATTTCAAACTTCTGAAAAATACCCCGCTAAAAGCAAGTTTCATTACTACAGATATCAAGACAGTCTCTTAAATAATCACACTGAACTTGCATGGAACGAATTCTCCACTGCAAGTCAAAGGAACATATCACATTACACAAGAGGCTCCTGTAAGGCTAGAAAGAGAAAATCTTAAAGCATGCAAAGGATTTTTTTTTAAAGTTTTCATCCTGCATCACAGCTGCAAAGATCAAATCATAATAATCCTGCAGAAATCTAGGATATTTATTGTATTTGTTCACCGAAAGCGGAAATCCCTAGATAGGATAGATTGCCTCTTGTCTCCCAGCTGCATTTGAGAAACTGGCGGCGAGTCACATTTGCAATAAATTCCCTCAGAAGTCAGGTAGGGAGTTTCAGATTTGAACCAAGCAGCAATGTAGGAACAGCGATATATTTTAAAGTCAGGTTGGTGGAGGACTTAGGAACTTTTCATGGTGGAATGGGAGATCTTGGATTGAGTCGAACTTTAAGTGACGGAGCTACACACATCCAGGCAGATAGAAATTATTCCATCACATTCCTTTCTTTTGCCTTGATGAAAGATCATGAAAAGATTTGGGCAATCAAAACAGTCAGATCATCAATTCACAATGTGACCCTTTAGTCTGTATGAGTTAGATGGAGTTACATGATTTCTTAAGTAAGCTGCCAACTGGAAGAAACATCAAACAGATGTTAAACAGTTTGAGGTAAGTATATTCCCTATTCTGCTAACTGAACAGAACTGGCAGAAGCAGGAAAAAATAAGACCTTGATCTTATAGTTTCACAGCGTGGGTGAGCAGAATGTCAGATTTTTTACTTCAAAGGCAACAAATTTAGAATGTCATTAAACGTTAGAGTGGATTATTTTCATTGATGTCATATCCTGCACTGTTACCCCCTTCCACTGTTACCCCCTATCCACTGTTGCCCCCTATCCACTGTTACCCCCTATCCACTGTTACCCCCTATCCACTGTTACCCCCTATCCACTGTTACCCCCTACCCCGTTACCCCCTTCCACTGTTACCCCCTACCCACTGTTACTCCCTACCCACTGTTCCCCCTACCCACTGTTACCCCCTACCCACTGTTACCCCCTACCCACTGTTACCCCCTACGCACTGTTACCCCCTACCCACTGTTACCACCTACCCACTGTTACCCCCTATTACCCCTTCCACTGTTACCCCCTTCCCACTGTTACCCTAGATCAGCACCACAGTGGACTTCAGGAAGCAAAGTATTACATACATATCCTAATATACTTTGGTACTGAAGTGAAGATGGTTGAAAGCTTCAAGTTCCTAGGAGTAAATATCACCTACAACTTATCCTGGACTATCAAAGCAATGGCCAAGAGAGCACACCAATGCCTCCATTTCCTTAGAAGCCATAGGAAATCCTGTATGTCCCCAACAACTCTCACCAACATCTACAGATGCGCTGTGGAAAGAGTTTTATCAGGTCCACTGCAACAGTGTTTTGCTGGACGTATCCCAAGATCCCTCTGTACAGCAAATTCTGCAGCTTTCTGCAGCAGCAAGTTCTCTATGTTCGTTGCACGACTTTCCCCTTTTTTCCCTATCCAACCCCACAACCGCATTGACCTTGTATTCCAAGGAACCTTTGATTCAGTTGTACTGGCCTTCTCCCTTACCACAAACATTTTGCTCCAGGCTTCTTTAGAAACAAGTAAATGACTTTACTCCACTTTTATTAAATCAGCCGAGTAAAATTGGCAATACTTCAATTTAAAATCTGTGCACCTATTTTATCTTTGTCCTTTCAAATAACTATGCTAAATCTAACTGAATTATTATCAGTAATACTAAAATGCTCTCCCATCTGTTCAACCTCATTCCCCAAATCCCAAAGCAGAATTTTAAACTTCATCTTCTGGGCTTTATAGATATAGGCAAATAAAGAATGTCTTGATTGAAATTCTTTGCCTGATGTGCTTTTTATATTTACTGTATCGTAATTACTACTTGTGCAATTAAATTCCACACTTCATTCCTCCGTCTCAATTATTGCCATTGTATGCTTGTTGCACACTTTTACACATATGCAAAAAAAGACAGTGCTGGAGTAACTCAGTGGGTCAGGCAGCATCTCTGGAAGTTGTGCACAGGTGACGTTTGGGTCGGGACTCTTCTTCAGACTTTATACATTTGCCTGCAATATTGCTTACCAATTTCCCTTGATCATTTGGAGGTCTATAGTACAATCCAAACAGTGCGACTGACCATTTGTTATGTTTTTTTAAAGTTTGATTTATAAAGTCTCATTTGATGATCTAACATATTATCCCTTCTCTGGGCTGTGATAGTTTCTTGAACAAATATTGCCTTTCCCTTAGATAGACTGCCTTTCCTTTCCTTTGCATTTGAAAACTCCCTGGCCAGAGTAGCATGTTATTTCTGCCCTTCTTTAAATCAAGTTTCCATCACACTTGCAATGTTATATTTTCACATTTCAATCAGTCCACTCAACTATTCTGCTCACACCAAACTCCTCACTTTTACAGATACTGTATAGTGCAGCCAGACTCTCCCTTATTGATTTTACATGCTTTATTTGCTCTGCCTTCCAAAATCACTCATCTAATTCCTTACTTATATTTTCAGACCCACTCTTCTACTGTCTGAACCATGTCAAATGCATAAAATCTGCCTGAACAGCACTCACAGACCTGTCATGCTGAGGAGCAACCAATTTGATCTACCCGGTTTCCACATTCCCCAGAATTTGCTACAATGTCCTAAACATCAAAAACCCTTCCTCCTCCTCATTCACCCTGACCACACTGTTATCTGCACTATCCTCCAGTGTTGAGAAGGACCAAAAGACCAAATTACGACTCTTGTCTTAGGAAAGAACTGCAGATGCTGGTTTAAATCGAAGATCGACACAAAATGCTGGAGTAACTCAGCGGGACAGGCAGCATCTCTGGAGAGAAGGAATGGGTGATGTCACCCATTCCTTCTCTGCAGAGATGCTACCTGTCCCGCTGAGTTACTCCAGCATTTTGTGTCTAAATTACAACACTTGTTGTGCTACTTAATCTCTTTCCCAATTCCTTAAATTCTGCTTGCAAGAACTCATTATTTTTTTTACTTTTGTTACCGGCATCTTTGGTTCCTCTCTAAGTTTCTGCAGTCTCTCAGTGATGTCCTTGAATCTGGCATGAGGAAGACAATGTCTGCAACCACAAAACAACTACAGAACATCTAATAACTATGCTCTCTTGACCTTTCTCCTGGTGATCGCCTGTACAACTTGTCTGCTTTTAATGCCTATCTACCAGTGATCTATTTTCCTTCTACCTGCATTCACTTGAATTGCGAGATAACCACCCACAGAACACTCAATCTACTCCATCTGAAGAAGAGTCCTGACCCAAACGTTGCCTGTCCATTCCCTCCACAGATACTGCCTGGCCCTGTGAGTTTCCCACAAAATACTATTCTGAAGAAACTAACCCATGTAGTTGAAGCAGTTTGAGTTCCATGGATGACTTATTGATCTTGCTCATTTGATTTGCTAATGTTTAAACCAAGAAATATAATGGGAATGGTTTTATTCACAACAAAAACTGATTTCTAAGCTCCTGAAATATTGATCCCAGACAGGATGGTACATCCTATCAATTGCAAACAACAGAACTGTTGCTCTACATTTCCTCAGGCTGCAAAACATGCAACGATGTAAAGCATTTTACTCCAACCCCAACCATCCAGTCATGGTAGGAATATCTCCTTTGTTTATGAATACATTGGCAGCAAATACATTAAGTTTGTGGATGAAAATCCTCAGTTAAAAGATATTCTTATGGTAAAATGGATTTGCATGTATAAAGCCTAGCTCTGAGCGGATTCTTAGCTCAGTTGAGGAAGCTTTGCTCAAATGAGACAAAGGAAAGGTTGAGAAGGAAACTGGTTAATGTACAAATAAATTGTTCAATTAAATCTCCAGGAAAATATTATTGTTGAGGGTGATATTAAATGTGAATTAATGTGGTGAAAAGATTAATTAAATTAATTTGCAAGGATATTTTTAAAACTTATTTTAGGAAGGCACAGATTAATTAAGGATAATCAGCATGGATTTGTCAAGGGACTAACCTGAACACAATTTTTTGAGGAGGTAAAAAGGCCTATTTGATGTGATCTAGCAGGTCAAGCAGCATCTGTGGAAAGAGAAACAGAGTTAACATTTCAGACCGACCCTCTGAAAGGTTAACTTGGTGCCTCTTTCCACAGATGCTGCCTAATCTGCTGTTTCCAGCATTTTCTCTTTTTGTTCCAGATTGCCACCTGCAGTTTTTTTTAAAAAACATTCATTTGATATGGTCTACAATGAGTTTTGCAAAGTGTGGACAAGTTTTACACAACAGGCTAGTCAGTAAAAATTTATGGAATTACTAAGAAGATGGCAAATTGGATTCAAAGTTATGCCAGAGGTCGAAAGGGAAGGGACAATTAATGGTCGGGAGATTTTGCATCCGCAGGGCTGTTTTCATCAGGGTAGTCCAGAGCTCAGTTCTGGGTCCATTGTATTTATAGTAGATATTAATGACTTGGACTTAAATGGGAGCATTGTAAAGAATTTGCAAATTATAGAAAATTCCATCATTTCACAAGTAGTTCACAAGAAAGAGAAAGCTTTAGACTGTAAGATGATAGATGGTCTGGTCAGTACAGATGAAAAGTGCCAAAATAATTTCATCTACAGCATGTAAAGTATTTAGTTTTGGAAGGTTCAAATGGCAAGGAAACTCAAATAGATGAGAAGATATAGACAGATGTGTAGCGATGGGAGTGTATTCTATGGACCCTTAAAAAAGACAGATCGAAAGTTGTTTTAAGAACATATGGGACATTTTATAGACAATAGACAATAGGTGGAGGAGTAGGCCATTCGGCCGTTCGAGCCAGCACCACCATTCAATGTGATCATGGCTGATCATTCTCAATCAGTACCCCGTTCCTGCCTTCTCCCCATACCCCCTGACTCCGCTATCCTTATGAGCTCTATCTAGCTCTCTCTTGAATGCATCCAGAGTTGCATGACTAATTCCAGAAGATTAGTCATGCATGATTTCCCCTTCGTAAATCCATGCTGACTCGGAACGATCCTGTTACTGCTATCCAAATGCTCCGCAATTTTGTCTTTTATAATTGACGCCAGCATCTTCCCCACCACTGATGTCAGACCTACTGGTCTATAATTTCCTGTTTTCTCTCTCCCTCCTTTCTTAAAAAGTGGGATAACATTAGCTACCCTCCAATCCACAGGAACTGATCCTGAATCTATAGAACATTGGAAAATGATCACTAATGCGTCCACAACCTCCTTAAGTACCCTGGGATGCAGACCATCAGGCCCTGGGGATTTATCGGCCTTCAGTCCCATCAGTCTACCCAACACCATTTCCTGCCTAATGTGAATTTCCTTCAGTTCCTCCGACACCCTAGGATCTCTGGCCACTAGAACATCTGGGAGATTGTTTGTATCTTCCTTAGTGAAGACAGATCCAAATTACTGGTTCAGCTCGTCTGCCATTTCCTTGTTCCCCATAATAAATTCCTCTGCTTCTTTCCTTTCTTAGCTGAGGCACAGATTACAGGGACATGGAAGTTATGCTAAAATGTATACTTGTGTTTAGTTAGGCCACAGCTCATCTAAGGTGTGCACTTCTAGTCATTCACCATTTTACTGGATAGATGTGAGTGTGCAGAGGAGATTTAAGAGGATGTTGCCAGGACTGGAACATTTTAAGCGTGAGGAAAGATTGGATAAGTTAAGGATGTTTTACACAGAACTGAAGAGGCTGAGGGGAGATTCTATGATTTAAGTGAGATGTATAGAGTAAAAGGTGCCTAGATGAAATAAACAGGGAGGACATTTCCCTTAATGAGTGATCAAAACTCAACATAATTTGTTCATGGAAACAAAAATATTTTCACCCTGCCTCGGGTTCTGAAAAGTTACAGGAGATTCAATCCTTAATATTTAATAAGTCCTTGGATGTGCTCTTGAGAATTGCGACCTGCTTGGATTACAGACCTGGAGCTACAAAGCAGCATTAACTTTCTTTTGACCTAAAGCAACATGCCTCGTCCTGTGTTGTACATTTTCTGAGATTCTATGATCCAACTGTAAACTTGAGATGAGAGATGTCAACGTTGGGTAGCTGGGGATCTGTTATTAACAGTTCATAAGCGATATTACTGTGGAGGGGGAAAATGGTACATTTGTCTTTTAGGTGGTTCTTCAGGATGGTATGGAAAACAATAAATTGGGAAGTACAGTGGGACGTGAAATAACAATCTTCCATCCTTGAAGCGGAGGTTATAGCTGAGTCGCATCCACATGGCATTAACAAATTAATCAATGAGCAAAATTATCTTATATTGTCAGAAGTGCCTCCCATGTTTAAGGATGCAATATAGAAATCAAATAGACTGCAAATCCATTCCAGTTTCTAACCATTTGTCTTCAATAGACACATGCAAGTAAAATGCACCCAGGATCCCAGACATGCATACAACATGCAGGTCAAAAGGGAAAGAAGGGAGGAAAAGAATAGGGTAGTTGGCCCAGGGATAAGCGGTTAATACGGGGCGATTACCTGTCATGGCTGGTCCTGGGGTACTGAGAGGTGGGAGATGGGGGTACCCAGGGGGCCCCATCATTGAAGCAGGAAGGTTTTGTCTGGAGTCAATGTACAAGCTTCCTGTGTGAGAAAGTGGTGCAGCAGTGAGAAATCACCACTTCAGTGCAAATAAACACACCAACAATCTGAAATAACCAGAGCCAGCATCATTGTCAGATCCAAATGAATATATCCAAGACCTGATCCTTAAAAGAAGAGCAGTTTAAGGAAACAAAGAACTGAAGACGTGTGTGTTATTTCTAATCACCTATAGCAATTAAATGTTTTTAAATTCTTTCTGGAAAACAAGCTGGAGAGCAACTAAAGGTTTTCTTTCTGGCCGCTTTGTTTGGGAAAACTAATTAATGCAAGCTCTAAAATAGCTCTCAAATAATTCATCAGTTTTTTCCAATGTAATACAAAATTTGATGATGAAAAATATTAGGTTAATGTCACGCTGAAGGACCAGATTAATCTCAATACTTTTTGCTTATTTCCATCACATACAAGTTGATTTTAAATTTGGAATAAGACACAAACCAAAAATAAACAAGAAATATGCTGCACTTTCATCTTTAGGCCTGCGTCTCAATGTGATCTTACCAGCAGGTCAGTCTCTCCTCTAAGATTTACGAGGTCCATGTGAAATGAGTTGAGTCTGATTCAATTCCGTTCCAAATGTCAAAATTATACTCAAACACTTGGAACTATTCCTCTCAAATTGCAAAGATTACACACATGACCAATGGGAGAATGCAACAGAGATGATGAATTCAAGCTCCTCAGGATATACTGTAGCTCAACTCTACTGTTGGTATACGCAAGAGTAAAACCGAAACAAGACAAGCATTCCATATCCCAACACCAAACTTACTTCTCAATTTAAAGCAAAAGGTTTCTTTAGAAAAGATCAAAGGAATAAATGCCCTTCAACAATTCTACTTAAATTACTGTATTTCTATATATTTATTAAAAAAACTCGACAGTAACTTTCACTAGGTGTTAAGCTCATGGCAATTTTGCTTCACAGACCCAATTATGAAACCGTCAACCACAGAGCGAGTGGACTTTTGGATTTTGAAATAACATACAAGTTTTGTTTCAGAAATGTACACAACGGGCTGAGTGAAGGTAAGTGTGCAGTGGTGCTGCAGGTAGGTGTACCTGTTTCACAACTCCAGGAACTTGGCATCAATTCTAATCCGCAGTGTCGTCAGTGCAGTGTTAAATTTTTGCTGTTCTCCATCGCCATACGAGTTCTACCGATATCTCAATAATCTGCAGACTATTGGGGTAACTTATAGCAACCCAATAGTCACAGCAACGAAAGGGTGACAGGAGAGTCAGCAGGGATGTTGATGGTCATATGTGAGAGAATAGGTTGCAGGGAAGTTGTGAGACAATGGGATTGATGAGATTGCTTTAAAAGCCAACAGATTCAAAATGTTGGATGGGCGCCTGTTAAATTTATACGGAAATATATATATCTTTTAAAAATCAAATGTGATGCTCTACACAAAATCTTATCTTGTGCAATGACATTATAGGTAAGTCTGAAGTGATAACCAACAATTGCCTACAGGGAGGGATAACGATTCAGGACACAGATACATACTCACATCTTGTGGATGATTGAATCACAAGTCAAGCCAAATACCACTTGAGTGCAGACAAAGCAATTAGACCAATAGAAATGCACCAGCTTGCTCATTCATTGTTCGTGTGCGTGAGGAGCAGTCAGCAATTCAACTGCGCCACATCCACACCCGATTCCATCCTCACTCTCTCTCTCTACATCTCTGCTCAATAATTCGGTGTTATTGTGGTCAGTAGACAAGTGGAGTTTCTTTTAGAATTCTTAAATTAATTTTATTTCTAGAACTGTTGTATATTGAAGCCAATTATAGCTTCCTCTCTTCGGCTAAGACCATACAGGGAATTGAAGGGTACATGACATGGGTACTTAAAGTGAGGCATCAAAAGGTACCAACTTAAAATACTGAGATGAACTCCATTTTTTGTAGATTTTTTTTTGGCCTCTTAGTGGACAGATTATCCATGCTGTGTTATACTACATCATTAATTTTGAGAGTTTAGAACAGCATAGGAAATAATAGCCATGAAACCTGTCGGCAAATAGTTAATCGAGAAAGGAGAAAGCAGTTGCAGCCCACAAAACGAATGCCGTCAGAAGTAAACTGAAAGCAGAAAAGCTGTCAAATGTAATTAGAAGGCAATGGACAGCGGAATGAAAAAGCCACAAAACAGCTGCAAATACAGAGTGTGAGCTACTGAAGGACAGATGAGCTGTAAAAGGGACAACAAAATGGCCAAAAATAGGAAGCAAAACTGTGGGACATTAAGTTTGGAGGAACCTGCAAGAATTAAAAGAATGTTGGTCAATGGAAACAGAGCAGAGAAGCTGTTAACAATTAAAATAAAAGCAGTTAATTTCAAAAGACAGTTACAATCAGTAGGTGCTAAACTTGGATAGCAGAAAGCTGTAACATAAATTGTAGGTTAGAAGTTAGAGTAAGGGAGAGCGCCAGCAGGTTCAGCTGAATTACAAGCATGTTGTTGACAAGTAATGTAATGTGCGGCATATTTCAGATTTCTATTTTGTTGCTTCACTAAAACTGTAGAGCCAAACCATTAGACACCAGGTTGAAAATCTGGTTGTTTTTTTGCAAGTTGAGGTCATTTTCACCACACCCTCTTTTCATTCATTTCGAGAACTAAACAGAAGCACCTTGTTAAAGCTTGCCTAGGGCAAAGTGTTTCAACTGATAGTCCTGCTAATTTGGTTTCAAGGATGTAGTATATTATGCAATCAGGTTTGCAATGAGTGATATTCAGAGGCTGATAAAACCAAACTCGTATCCTTTGCACAACAATGATGGCTGCTTTCCCTGTCCTTCCAAAATAATCAAAACATATAAAAAGTGAACAGAACTTTAAAGCAAAAGTGGCCTGCTTCGCAATTTTTCTGCTGGGGGTGAATGTACAACAATTTACTGAATTGCCATGGCCTAACAAACAAAAGGTTAACCATCTTTAAAGCTTCACCGTGTGAATACCTTATCATATCATATCATATCATATATTATACAGCCGGAAACAGGCCTTTTCGGCCCACCAAGTCCGTGCCGCCCAGCGATCCCCGTACATTAACACTATCCTACACCCACTAGGGACAATTTTTACATTTACCCAGCCAATTAACCTACATACCTGTACGTCTTTGGAGTGTGGGAGGAAACCGAAGATCTCGGAGAAAACCCACGCAGGTCACGGGGAGAACGTACAAACTCCTTACAGTGCAGCACCCGTAGTCAGGATCGAACCTGAGTCTCCGGCGCTGCATTCGCTGTAAAGCAGCAACTCTACCGCTGCGCTACCGTGCCGCGGTATTTTATCGATAAATTAAAAGTTGAAACTAGCTCTACTTGTTTGGAGTCTATACCTGTACTGATGTGCTGGTTTGGTTTCTGCGTATGCATTGTGTTGTGACAAACGGAGGGCTGCATGTTCCCTTGTGACTGGATCAGACCAGTTTGTGTGAAGAACTGGTTTAGGGAAGAGCACAAGTCCGCAAACTGAACGGGATCGAGTGACCAGTTATTGAGATCCGCCTGTTTCATACTCTCCATCAGACCTGCGGATAAAAGGCACGACAGAGCGTTAAGGAGAAAACCAGGGAAACACGAGGCTAAAGAACCAATGGGTTCACAGCCTGAGAGGCAAAGCAGGTATCCAAAGAAAATTAGAGCAACACAAATAAAAATTTGTAACAAAACAAAATTAAAATTAAAATGCTCATCCCTAATTCAGTTACACAAATTGAGGAAGAAAGGTATCAGCCAAATTTGTGTGCACAGGATCAGGTTGGTTTTTGAACGTGTGGTCATTTTGACAAACAAATAATTTCAGAACCTGAGAGGAGACCAGAACTAGTGTGTAGGAAAGAACTGCAGACGCTGGTTTAAATCGAAGGTAGACACAAAATGCTGGAGTAACTCAGCGGGACAGGCAGCATCTCTGGAGAGAAGGAATGGATGACGTTTTGGGTCAAGACCCTTCTTCAGACTGAATGACTTACCTTGGAACTGGGAGAGATCCACATCAAACCAGTTGAAACTGCTAGCAATACAGAAACTCTCCTTCACTGTCCAGATTCATGCACCAATCAGAAGGAACGCCTACAACAGTCATAAATCCATCAGACTGAAGAAACGTCTCGACCCGAAACGTCACCCATTCCTTCTCTCCAGAGTTGCTGCCTATCCCACTGAGTTACTCCAGCATTTTGTGTCTACCCTAGAGACCAGAACTAAATGTGTACTTGCAAGATATTCCATTCATGAGTAAGACTTTACCATAAAATATTTCTGCCCTACAACTTATTGCAATACTCAAATTGTATAACATTATAGCCAAAACAACTATGCCTTAACCACCCACAGCAAAAAGAATATGCCCTAATGTACAATGTGCCTAACTGTGGGTCTAAGGAGTTCTACAGAACTTCTAGGTTTTGTTATATTTTTAAATTGGCAGGTCTTCATTTTGATCTATCTGCTTACAGGAAGCAGCTGCACCTTGGACAGCTCCATTTAGCCCATGGTCCACATTACCAATGACTTACCTTGGAACTGGGAGAGATCCACATCAGACCAGTTGAAACTGCTAGCAATACGGAAACTCTCCTTCAGAGTATCCAGATTCATGCACCAATCAGAAGGAATGCCTACAACAGTCATAAATCCATCACAGCATTAGAACAACAAGGGTTTATGTTAAATATGATCAGTAACATTGCTCTGAAAATCGAAGCCATTCTCTCTCTACGAGTGCTATTGTGTGCTATTGTATGTTCTTTTTAAGTACCTGCACTGATTGATGTACAGCACTTTGGTCAACTTGAGTTGTGTTTAAATGTGCTATACAAATAAAATTGACTTGACGTGACTACGAACACATTATCAACTCAATCGGTTCACAGTTCGTGTAGATTTGAGCACAAACATAATTTGATTTTTTTC
Organism: Rhinoraja longicauda; assembly: GCF_053455715.1. Classification (NCBI taxonomy): domain Eukaryota; kingdom Metazoa; phylum Chordata; class Chondrichthyes; order Rajiformes; family Arhynchobatidae; genus Rhinoraja; species Rhinoraja longicauda. Next base: position 27,789,234 of record NC_135982.1, on the reverse strand, counting down.
CGATCAAACAATTTGGAATTAAGAATATGAATGATGCTAAGAATAATTTCATTAGATCTGTGAATCTAATAAGTTCTAATTCTGCACAACAGCAAACCCTATACTCCAGAGATCTGAGAAGATTGACAAGTCATTCTATACACTGTGAATGGCTCGATTGTCATCATATATTGTCTTTCCACTGACTGGTTAGCACGCAACAAAAGCTTTTCACTGTACCTCGGTACCCGTGACAATAAATTAAACTAAACATAAAATATTGAAGCGTACAAGATTCTGAGTGTGATTGACTGGTGAATGTTGAGTTTGATTTCTCTTGTTAGTGATTCTGAATCTAAGGGGCAGTGCTCCAGGATAAAGAATCAGTCATTCGTCATCAACATGAGGAAATATTTTATACTCTGAGGATTCTAAATGTCAGGAATTCATTTCTTAGAGTGCTGTAAATATTCAGCAGCTGCATTTATTCAAGGCTATAGATTTTTAACAAAGGAATCAGGAATGTGACACTTGGAATGGAAAGCGATCTTGAGGCAGAGCACCAGTAATGATTTTAATGAATACAATATGCTTATTGACCTACTTCTGTTCTCATTTCAAATATTATGAAACACAATGACTTGTTTGCTTAATGCTTCCAACAAAACATCTATACAAATGAATTAAAATCCTTGATATCTTAGGGGGCTTTAACCCACATCTCCAGCATGGTGTATCTGATTGCAGCAAGATGTAAAATAATATTCACTAAATTGTCCACACCACTATGACAGAGTTCAGTGAGCAGAATTAAATCAACAGGCCTAGGATCACAAAAACTGATATTAAGTGTCTTATAAGGTAATTACGAGTGTTATTTTTTCAAGTTTTTGAACAGCCAATTTATTAGCAGTTTCAGGTACAAAAGCACAACAGTTACGAATGTGAATTGCCTGCTTACTAATCACAATCCAGTCAATGGTACATCATTAAATGTAATGGTTTGATTAACATTGGGACAAAATGCCTGTTTTCACACAAATCCAATAAAATATTAAGCTCCTGAATGACCACGTGGTCAAAGGTGTGAGCAAGTACGATGACAAATTTTAGAAATAATCCTTCATGCCATTTCAGGATGTCCAAAACAGTTTACAATCAAAGTAGCAATTTGGAAGTCTCATCACTTCAGCCAATTAGCATTCAGAAAACTTGCTTCAATACCAATAATCAGGTAAGCTTTTTTTAAAGCAACGCTGGAAAAAATATTCATTAATCAGAACAACAGGGATACTAGCATATGTTTTCAAAATGAGGCATCACAATATTTTTTTAACATCCATTTGAAGGGGCAGATAGAGCCCGAGTTTAATTTTTCTGAAAGATGGCATAACCAACTGTACGGTACTGGAGCATCAGTATATCTTCCCAAAGTCTCTATAAAGTGGGGCGAAACAATTTTCTGATGGCAGTACAGTTTTCTGATGGCAGTACAGCTGTCAAATCAGACACATTCTAGCTAGATTTTGGTTGTGGGTTGGTGGGTAAAGGAAGGGACAAAAGATTAAGGGAAAAATGGAGAGGAACAAAATTACTTAGGATCTCACATGTGATTGTTTGGCAAGAGGATATTCAGGCATAATTCATTCTTCTAGATAGTCTTCCTGAGAAACTGCATTTTATGGGTTTTTTCCCCCCTAGGAGGAGGCAAAGGGCTGGCAAGGCTCCGAATGCGTTGCCCTTCTTTACTCTTAACTTCCAAAAGACAATGGTTCAGTTTAGTTTAGAGATATAGGGCGGAAACAAGCCCATCGGACCACCTTGTCCGCAGCAACCAGCGATTCCTGCACACTTACACTATCCTACACACACACACGGGACAATTTACAATTATATCAAGCCAATCTACAAACCTGTATGTCCCTGGAATGTGGAGGAAACCGGAGAAAACCCATGCAGGTCACGGGGGGAATGTACAAACTCCGTATAGATAAACGCCCGTCATCAGGATCGAACCCGGATCTCTTGCGCTGTAGGGCAGCAAATCTACCGCTGCACCTCCGTGCTGCCTGCCCTATAATTAAGATTATCCTGAAAATGCAGTGCAAAGTTAAGAAAAGTGGACTCACCAATATTACAGGCCATGTGTTGTTGCTGTTGGTGGTGGTGGTGGTGCTGCTGCTGATGGTGTTGCTGATTCGGCTGATGCTGTGGATGTTGATGGTGTTGGTGATGTGCGTGCTGCGGGTGGATCTGATGTTGCGGCAGTTGCACCTGTGGCCCTCCCCCACCGCCTCCAAGGCTACTTGCATGGCTGTTGGACAGGCTGTTCTGTCCACTGTGCGGATGGGTGCTGACAGTACTGTTAGGAGAATGCTGGTAGGAACAAGATGTGTGGGTTGGCTGTGAAGTCTCAGAAGGCAGGTTGATCATCCCTAAAAGAGGTTCGATATTATATTAGTGAAATAGTAATCATTATGCAATAACAATAAAAGAATCTTCCCTGTTTTGTAACATTCATAGGCAAGAACAATTAATCACAAATTTGAAAAATTCAAACAATCTACCACTGTCCATCACATATAACATTTCAAGATGAAAAAAGATTAGCTGAATTCCAGGTTTGTATTTTAAATGCGCCTCCATTAGATGGAAGGCAATGCATTCACAATGTTCACAGGACTAAGGTTCTGGGAGTCAATGAGTTAGATTTAGGAAACATATATAATGATGTATATAATGGGCAGCACGGTGGCGCAGCGGTAGAGTTGCTGCCTTACAGCGAATGCAGCGCCGGAGACTCGGGTTCGATCCTGACTATGGGCGCCGTCTGTACGGAGTTTGTACGTTCTCCCCGTGACCCGCGTGGGTTTTCTCCGAGATCTTCGGTTTCCTCCCACACTCCAAAGACGTACAGGTATATAGGTTAATTGACTGGGTAAATGTAAAAATTGTCCCTAGTGTGTGTAGGATAGTGTTAATGTGCGGGGATCGCTGGGCGGCGCGGACTCGGTGGGCCGAAGGACCTGTTTCCACGCTGTATCTCAAAATCTAAAATCTAAAAAATGTGCGTGAAGTTTAGGTGAAACAAGAAAGGACAATTTGCATGATTGTGGTATTCTTGCAACCAACTGATTTTAATAGGAAAAAATATAGTTGTATTGTTACGCTAAAGTGATAGTACATTGCATTCAAAGTAAAACTTTGATCTCAAATGGAAATATAGTGTCCACGAATAGCAATGTAGCAGAATAGTAATTTACATGAAGTTCACCACCTCTCTCTTCCAAAATCTCATGTTTTAGTAACAGCAAATGTATAAAAGATAACATTTTAATACCAGTTTTAAAAGGTTTTCAACTGTTAATGTTACCACAATTTAACAGACAAAACCTTCAAAGTAATGAAAATATTTTAAGCTTTTAATAGAGAAGACGTGAACCATGTGTGACAGAATCCATACTAACCCTGCTGGCTGAGAGACTGCTCAAAGACTGATTTGTAAAGGCTACGGAAGGAGGCACTCAGATCTTCAAAGTTGTATTCTGAGAAGGGTGGTTTAGAGTCCCTCTCGGGCATGCTGTATTGTTGCTGCTGCTGCTGCTGCTGCTGTTGTTGCTGTTGCTGCGACGTTAGATTCTGTGAGACTGAATCTGCTCGATTTGTCACCTGCACAAATGGATAAAAGCAGCTCTTGAATGCCGAAACCACAAAGTAATATACTAATCAAAAACTCTCATTACGCACAACTACAAATAGGAATGAAGTGGTTGGCCGGTGAAAAAATAGATCTTGCAACCACAAGACTTTAAACAGCAGCACATACTCCAGGAGTATTTAACCATGCTGCAAATCATGTCAGATTGTTTTTATTCCAATTATGAAATAAATAAATGCAGAGTTATATTATTCTAATTTATTTTCAACAGTTTGGGCCCGACAGGTTCAGACTACTCTAGTTCATAACTATAATGCAAAAGAAATTGTAACAGGTATTTTAAACATAAGTTTATTCAAGAAGAAAAAAAATCTTGCCTGTGCATAATTGTGGACAGAGCCGACATTATTCACGTTGACGGACGCTAAACTTGTGTCAGACAGGCTGTTGTTAAGGCTGCTGCGAGGGCTATCACTTCCTTCTTGATCCGTATTATATAGTGTTACCTGCATAAACCAAACAGCTCATCATTGTGAGACACTAACCAGAGCTTCCTCTGTTTTCTGTGAGCTGAAGCAAAATCACACAGTTACAATTAAAACCTTCTGGCCCACCTCCACAAGTCTCAAACTGCAGTAAGATTTGTTAGTTGTATTTCTGCCCTCCACTTGGAGAATAGCATGAGGAAATACAACACTAGAAAGCTGCTATAGCACTCATATAATCAGCAGTTTCACGTAAAAGCAACTTTTCTTATGCAGGATTTTGTAAAAACACAAAATAAATTACCACAATGCATCTTTACACAGATATGAAAAGCACACGCAAACAGTAAATTAATAAGCATAAACCTTCATGTTCGGGCAAACTTTGAGCATCAAATTGCGCAAACCAACATGTTCTGTGGAAGTAGCTTGGAATGGAAATAATATCTCATGGGCCAATGGAAATAATATCTCATGGGCTAATATCTCAAACCAACACAATGCCAACAGAAACAGTGCGGCCATTGATAAATAAACATTTTTTTAAACTGTCAATATACGTTTCTTCTGCAATAATACCAACACATAATTTCCTTTCTCGTTTCCTTTCTCTCTTCCTTCTTTAATTATAGTATTATACATGCTCAGGCTGCAAGAGAATCTTAGGACTAATGAATGATCTGGAGTCCCCTTAATTTCACCTGTATTTGTAAATTCTATACTGAAGACAAAGTCTTTAGGCATGAACTCTGTTACTATCATTTCTTCTGCTTTTATTTTTACTATCTTCCCTTTTGCATCGGTGAAGCTCTTACATTTCTCTTACATATACAAAAATGAATTTCACTGTACCTCAGTATCATAGATTTGTTTTTCAAATGTGTTAGTTTATCAAATGCTATCTTCTTGTCCAGTTTCTTAAACTCTTACATTCTAGATTTACTACCCATTGGCAAAACTACGTTTCCTTGATTAACCTAAAATAACTTCTCAATTGAGATATCATCATTTTCCCCATGTTTTGTTTTTCATTTCCCAATGGAAAGCACATTTGAGAATTATGAAACATGCCTTAAAATGCGCCATTGTTTATTTAATGGGACAATTTACTTTACCAAATTACCTCAGTCAATTTGTTCCCTACACTTACGTTAATAGCTATATTTTTCATGACTTATTTGTGACACAATATTTCAGAAACTGGATATAAAGTTCTACCTTAATGCAAAAACCTTTCCCTACAAGATCTCTAAAGATTACTAATAAACCATGCCTAAATATACATGGCAGGAAATAATCCAAATAATAAGAGACTCTTATGCAAATCTGGAAGTGGTGGGTTTAAACCCACAAGATTAAAACAAATATTAAGTGTCAAGATTTAAAACCTGAACAGCTTTGGTGGTGTCATCAAATCAAACCACCAGTTGCTTGCTAGGAAATCTATACAAGTGAATGAACATCATAACATCTAGTTACTGCACGAGAATAATACCCAAGAGCAAGATCACAACATTGCACATTTCTGTCTAAGTGTTAATTCTCTGGATAAATGTGCAGATTCAAGAATAAACCTGTGTCTCTAATCAGCAATTGTCACCCACTCAAGCTATTCAAAGTGCTCGCGCTCTCTCTCTCTCTCTCTCTCATACACACATTAACACAGATTTATTCCAGGGTCCGGGGTGCCATTCTAGGAATATACCAGTAGTCTCACGGTCCATAAATTATTTTATTGGGGAGTTTCCTAGATTAGGAATTTCTGACTTCAATGAATTGAACGCACTCTCATTGGCACGTTCCCTGTGAAAGGAGTGGCAGGATTGTTTAAAACCTAAGTAGGGGTTTTTCACATTTAACGTCTTTGCAATGAATAGGTTATGTCAGTCTTCTCTCAGTCTTTCACACAATTACAAGCCTTGCTTTTGGTACTAATACTAAATACAAATTCTTCTTTCCAACAAGCTAACTTGCAAAGACACTGTACAGTGCTAAACCACACACGTTTAGTTAAGAAGCTGCTAATTTAGCTGATCTTCACAGGGTTATTAAATTTGGACTCAATTTTCCCCTCCTCACTGCATAAGTAAAACCAACAAATCCACCAACTTTTAAACTCCAACTCCATACTTGTCGGTTACCCTTTAGGCAGATTTCCCTTCTATATTGCGGGCTGCAGAAATTCACTGAGCTCACACATGAAGAATTGCTATTTGGTTAAAGTACTCAAGGGCTACAATCACCAAAATTAGATTATCAATGGGCATTTTGCTTATGTTTTCTTAAATTTAAAATTACAATTTGAGATGCTGAGTCACTGCGATGTAAATTTAATTGGAAATTTTGGCATTACATTAAAATGTTTTGAAGAATAAGAGCAGTTTTGCCAGTCAAATTAAGTCAGAGTTAATCTGCATAGCAACATAGAATATGGTCCATAATGTGCAATTTGGGGATTTATTAATCAAGTCAGTGTGTGAATATTTTGGGACAATACTCCAGTTGTGTTTGTTTTAACCTGCTCCTGAAAGTATCAACAGCTACTCGTGTACAGTTAATCCTTTCAGGAAGCCGATCTATAAACAAATTTAGGTAAGAGTGCACACCTATTCAACATTGAAATGTACCGTCACTGATCCCATTTTCAAAATAATGCTAGGTAAACACAAAATGCTGGAGTAACTCAGCGGGACAGGCAGCATCTCTGGAGAGAAGGAATGGGTGACGTTTCGGGTCTAGACCCTTCTTCAGACTGATGTCAGGGGAGTGGGCGGGACAGAGATAGAATGCAGTCAGAGACAGTAAGACTGGTGGGAGAACTGGGAAGGGGAGGGGATGGGGAGAGAGGGAAAGCAAAGGCTATTTGAAGTTAGAGAAGTCAATATTCATACCGCTGGGGTGTAAGCTACCCAAGCGAAATATGAGGTGCTGTACCTCCAATTTGTGCTGGGCCTCACTCTGACAATTGAGGAGGCCCAGGACAGAAGGGTCAGATTGGGAATAGGAGGGGGAGTTAAAGTGCTGAGCAACCGGAAGATCAGGTAGGTTAAGGCGGATTGAGCAGAGGTGTTCAACCAAACGATCGCCGAGCTTATGCTTGGTCTCGCCGATGTACAGAAGTTGATAGCTGGAATAGCAGATACAGTAGATGAAGTTGGAGGAGGTGCAAGTGAACCTCTGCCTCACCTGAAAAGACTGTTGGGGTCCTTGGATCGTGTCCAGGGGGGAGGTAAAGCGACAGGTGTTGCATCTCCTGCGGTTGCTGGTGGTTGAGGGGGTGGTTTGGGTGGGAAGGGACCAGTTGACCAGGGAGTTGCGGAGGGAACGGTCCCTGCGGAAAGCAGAAAGGGGTGGAGATGGGAAGATGTGGCCAGTAGTTGGATACTACTCGCTCCAGACACATCTCTCCAGAGATGCTGCCTGTCCCGCTGAGTTACTCCAGCATTTTGTGTCTACCTTCGATATAAACCAGCATCTGCAGTTCTTTCCTTCACATGATGCCACATTGACTTGCATTTGACTAGTGACTACTTGATGTTATTCCTGCATTGTGCAGCAGCAATGAGATTTTTGGTGTATTTACATTCCCGAGGTGCTTATTTATTTAACCATATAACAATTTCCCCCATTTTTAAATGTTGACAATCAGCAAGGGCTACTGATGGTGAACATGGTTATATTCCTTGCACTAATGTCTCTGTTTTTTTATAGCCTTTCCAGAAGAAGAATCAGAATCAGAATTACCTTTATTGTCATCCAAAAAAAAAGTATTTTGGACGAGATTTCGTCACCCACAGTCCAACAGTAAGAGCAATAAAATAAGCAATTACACAACCACAAACCAACACAAAAAAAAAGAAACATCACCAAGGGAAAAAAATCAGTCCTGTCCACCAGATCCATAAAATCATAATTTTACATAAAGCCAATCAAGATTTCCCTCGGGCTTCTAGCCTAAAGAAAATAAAGCCAGACAAATACTGGCCACATCTTCAAATCTTAAGGTTCACTCAGTCCCTCCACACCACTCTGTATGGTCTCTTTAATTTTTCATTTCTGTACTTTGTTTGCTTGTTCCAAATCTCAATGCTTAACACCACTCCAGCAGCCATCTGATTTAGTTTACCTGTCATCTGCCTTCGATTACTCTGTTCCTGCCTTCTTCTTGCTTTCCATCTGGCTTAAAATCCCTGTTTTATAGCCACGCTCTTGCATGCCTTTCTGCACCTTTTGAAATTCTGTGATTTTTACGTTGCTGTAATTTCACATTTTAACATTTGCCATGCTCAAGGTAACTCTAGCATTCCAGTAAACATATTTAAATAATCACTTCTTCGGTAGAGCATAGATTTAAAGATTTCTGTGGGTTCCAAGGTAGCCGATAAGACCAATATGGGATCCAATAACTCTGTCACAAATGGGATGTGTGCTTGATTTTGTGGGTGGGTATTTTGGGAGACGAGGTTCTTCACTTGCCATTTAATTTGTTTTTTTGTGTGCTTCTGCCACACGTACTCAATAAAATCAAATTATATTCTACTTGATTCTCCCTTTTGCATTCTAAGAACTTTTACTAACCAATCTGCTTTGTCGTTTATGTCAGAAATCCCAATTTCTAAATTACTGGTTAGATCTGCCATGTCATTTAGCAGAAAAATTAGTATAGATAAATTAACTTTCACTCACAAATTTAATCAGTTTGCTACATTTGTGCTAAATTTGCAGTGTTTTTCCAAATTAGGATGATGGCAAATTAAGTGACAATATTTTACCCAATGGATCTAAATGTCATCTCCATTAGAATTAGGAGTAGGCTATTTTGCCCTTCAACTGTGGCTAATCCTAATCACAAAACCTTTTCCTGCTCTCACCCAAAACCTTTGATAGTTTCCAGACACAAAAGATAGTTCCTTCCAAATATATTCAGTGACGTGGCCTCTACAATGGTTCAATGGTAAAGAATTGCCATTAATTGCACGTTTATCACCCATTTCACAAGTTCAGGAGAAATTTCTATTGTCACAAAAATATTTAACAAAAAGCATCTGACAATAAGAAGGCAGCAGAATTAAACAAACAGTACTTTGTTAGTCACAGTGTTGATTGCCAGGGTTGGAGAGGCACTTCCAGAGATGATGCAGTCCATTCCTAAAGGCTCTGAGTCCAGACTGTAGGGTGTTGATGCCTATAATGAAGGCAGCAAAGGAAAGGGTCATAGAGGTTAGCTCCAAGGTACACAGAATAAGATTTGCTGTCCATCGTGTTAAATTACAAAGATGATGGACATAAAATGCTGCAGTAACTCAGCGGGTCATCTCTGGCTCTCAGTCTGATGAAAGATCTCGACCCAAAACGTCACCTATTCCTTTTCTCCAGAGATGCTGCCTGACATGCTGAGTTACTCCAGCATTTTGTGCCCATCTTCAGTGTAAACCTGCAAATTACATATTTATCACCTTTGATCCTTCAGGGCACATATACCGACCACAGCACCACACCACCCTTCCACCACTTGACCGGAGCTCTTCCTTCACATCATAACCACCATCCTGCTCATTACCCCAAACCCATGGCCATTTAACTTGCTTGCCTACCCAACACTAAAGATTCATAACCAATACTTATTGGTCTTCTCTTTTCCCATCTCATTCCTGATCTTTGAGTGCTGTTGAAATTTGCTCACTGAAAACAAGGTTCCAAATAACTCTTGTGTGGGGAGGGCTTTGTTTAATATCCACCTCTTGGTCACTTTGCTGTCAGTGACATGAGACGGACGGTGGCGGTACGTAATCAAGGCAGTTACTAAGAAAGAACCTATTGCAAAAACTACCATTGAAAAGGAGTGACTATCACCACTAGCCATCAAGATTCAGCCAACCCCGGAGACTGAACCGCCAAACTCCACTGGAATTTAGAAGGATGAGAGGGGATCTTATAGAAACATGTAAATTTCTTAAGGGATTGGATAGGCTAGATGCAGGAAAATGTTCCTGGTGTTGGGGGAGTCCAGAACCAGGGGTCACAGTTTAAGAATAAGGGGTAGGCCATTTTGGACTGAGATGAGGAAAAACCTTTTCACCCAGAGATTTGTGAATCTGTGGAATTCTCAGCCACAGAAGCCAGTGGAGGTAAATTCACTGGATGTTTTCAAGAGAGAGTTAGATTTAGCTCTTAAGGCTTAAGGAATAAGGGATATGGGGAAAAAGCAGGAACGGGGTACTAATTTTAAATAATCAGCCATGATAATATTGAATGGGGGTGCTGGCTCGAAGGGCCGAATGGCCTACTCCTGCACCTATTTTTCTATGTTTCTATGTCCATACTATATACCTCTAGGATTCTAATTTGAGTATTTATAGTGAACACAAGATCTAGTGCCACTAAAATGCTCTTTATTGGGAAAGAACAGGAAGAAATCTGGCTGTGAAACATCTCACTTTCCCCTTAGGTTAAATAAACTCAGGCCAGAACAAAAATGGGCATATGGATGTGGAACCAAAGGGCAGCCATTGGAAAAGAACACCAGACGTATTTCACTAAATGAGAAGTATTTGAATCTGAATTTTTGAACATTTTAGCGATCAGATGAATGGGAACAATCTAGCGCTCATTATTCTACAAACGTTAATTCTACATTTCATGTTTCCTCAATTAATTATATATCAAGAGGTCGCAACATTTGAGAATGCCTCTAATTTCATCTAATCTAAAGATGACAAGAGAGATTTTGTACATGTGTTAATATCAGATGATAAAGATTAATTATTACTGAATCTTTCAAAGCTTAGCTAAAATCTCTCAATTACACAGCCTTTAAGCACTTTGGAGAAGAGGGCCGAGATTAGTTAATTCTGAAGACAATACATTAAAGCAGAACCTCACAAGTTAAACCTAGTATCTAGACCTACCCTTTCTCCCGATCGTGGCCTCTTCTTTGGCCGTGTAGGCAGTGTGTCCTCCTTTGGATTAGTGTCTATAGCCCAGTATGAACCCTAAAAAGGACAAGCACAACATTGGAATCAATCACAATTCTCATGAGTACATGTCTTCTGTGTTATACACATGCATCTTTAACCATTGGCATAGATTCTTGCATAAAACAAAGAATATGTCCTATTAACAGGTCATCTTGGTTGACAAATTAATTTCTAACTACTCTTATGCATCGAGTCTGAGTAGCTATAGCCGGCTTTTGCTTAAGATGACCCATAACTGGATGAGAGGGCCTCTGGCAAACAGACAATTTCTGTCAACCATCCAGACCAATTTTCCAAATCATAGGTATAAGAGATCTGTCTGTTATCCAGAAAAACAAATCTACTGTTAATCAAATTTAGACTAAATTATTTCTGTACAGAACCAGTTAATGAGTCTTAATAGTTCCAAAATGTATGTCTTATTTATCTTTCACTCGTGACTGTCACCTGTTAGTTTACCCGATGACACTTTTGTGAATAGTGAGCCAATTGTAGATACACACGTTCGACTCCACTATTTACTATCTTCAGCACGCATGGTCTACCTAAAGTAACTAATAGCACCGAAGAACCAAACTTGAGGCAATTAGCAGGTATAGATAGTTTTAGTCATGTCTCATCGAGTCAATGTTTTGCATTAATTTTGGAAAGATAATTTCCATCGTATTTGAGTTTTATATACAACTGAACATAAAGTATTAAATCCTTTTACTAAAAAACATGGAGCTATGTAATGAATGGGGACAGCAATCTCTTGGTGCTGGCACCTACGAAAAGTATTAGCAGTGACATTTGGTCTCAATGTCCCAACACCGAGACAGACTGATGGTTGGATGCACATTTAATTTAGTCTCGTCTGATTTGAGTGATTACTTAAGTTGTAAGCAAGCACATTGCCAAATTCTGCATCGAGCAGGACCCAATTCAATTACAAACCTTTCAAATAGAACATTTGTTTTAAGAAAAGTATTTACAGCCATGAATATCTAGCCAGTAACATTTTATTTGATAATTAACCCGATTTAATCTCTAACGTAATATTGCTGCACAATGAACAGATAAAGATTGCAAAAGTACCTGAGAGATAAATGACCTGAAGTAAAGGTAGAAAACATTGGAAACACTCAACAGGACAGGCAGCATCACTCAAGAGAAATAATTATCCTTAAACATTAACTCATTCTTCTTTCCAGAAATGCGGCCTGGCCTGATGAATGCTTCCAGCATTTTTACTTTCCACATATGCGGCCTGTTTCCGGCTCTGTGTTTATTTCACAACTATGTACAACTATTTAAATGTTCAAATAAATGATCCGATTGTTTTCAGCGCTGCTGGTAGAGATAGTATTGGTTAGGACAATAAAATGTCCTAGCCAATACTAATTTTCATACAATGTTCATACAGCTACCCGAGAATTTAAAAAAAGACAAAAAGTGCTGGAATAACTCAGCAGGTCAGGCAGTTAATCTGGAGAACATGCATAGATGACATTTTGGATTGTGACTCTTTTTCAGTCTATTCAGTCTGAAGAAGGGTCTCGATCCGAACCTCACCCATCCATGTTCTCCAAAGATGCTGCCTGACCAGCATCTTTGCTGGAGCAACTCCAGCACCGTTGTCTTTTTTTGTAAACCAGCATCTGCAGTTCCTAGTTTCTCCATCTACCCGAGAATGAAGACAAGACCTCTTGGTTGAAATTCAAAACGGAAAGACAGCATTCTTCAAAGTGTAGAGTTCTCTCGATATTGCACTAAAGTGTCAGCCTAAATTTTGCAAACACGAATCAAAGTTTAATCAAAGGTCTTCTGTATTACAACTAAATCAAAGACAAGAGAACTATCTATTGCCTCGTTGTTGTGAGATTCAACATGTAACAAAGTAATAGTTTGCAGAGTACCTGCAGATTCCACATTATGCAATAATTTTGCATTATTTCTGTAGAACACAAAGCACTTTATTGAGTTCAATGTGCTTCCAATGAACTAAATATTGTAGTAGCCAATTACCCTAACACCTGGATTTAAGATCAATCCAGACAATGACAGAAGGAAAAGCAGTTCTAGGTAGGTATATGAGCACAGCAAAAAGATGCTCAAAATTCAGCATCAAATAGCATTAAAATTCTATTAATGGGCATCAGCAAAAGAGAAGTGCTTGCTTAAAGTTAGGGCTGAATGACATATTTCGAAAGGTTACTTGTATCCAAGAGTCTGCACTGAAACTGTGTACTTCAAATGGAAATTCTACTTCCTGGAACTAATATCTCTTACCTTGAAGAAAATGCGACTAACTCGTAATTCTGGAATTTATTTGCCTACTCGTGTTCTGCTTTAACATGAATGTGAAAATGAATGCAAAATGCCATTTGGTTAATAATTCATTTTTAAGCCAAATATGCAAAGCGGTTCACATCGAAATCCCTGCTCCTCCAATTACATTGGATCCTATCACTTGATAGGAGCTCATTCAAGTTCCTCCACATCCTTTGCCACTCATTCTTTGCCATGCCCTTCCCCCTTGTATCCTTTTTCTACAAGACCCAACTGATTTAAACTTCTCAGAATTAACTCTCCATATCTGACCTCTTATCCTTCTCCAATTTCATTCAGTCCCCACATGCCAGCTGTTCTTTCATCTGCCCAAACTATTAGCTTAGAATTTCCTCCCAAATTTTCTGCCATCTTTCACTTATCCCTGAAGATGTTATCTGATCCTTGTACCTATTCGGCTAAACCATTGCTTTTTCTATCGCCTCCTTATGTATTTTTGGATACAATTGTGCTAGAAATACAAGATAGCAAGGCATGTTAAAAATTATGTAACTGCAACTTGTTGTGGGGAATTTCAAGTTCACATATCTATTTCTGTGCTATTTGGGAGATGAAAACAAAAAAAAGGTAACTTGCTAATCAGACTAAGGATTCTTAAAACAGTTTGCATAATTGCATAATGACAAAATTAAATCATATTTTTACATACTGAGCATCTCCAAAACCACTGCCCTTTTTGGGGCAAACTTGAATTTAACCAGAAAATAACTAAGTTGTTCAATACTATCAAACCTGACGCATCTTCAACTGAAGAAAATATTCTGACAAACGTGCTTGTTAAGGAGTGCAAAAGAATCACAAGTATCCAGCAATCCAACCATCTGATGTAGAGTCCTACCACTCAAATAATTCATTTTTAAGCCAAAGGGGGCGTGGCTGTGTTCTGCAGCTGCGGCTCACCGGCAGTCTCTCTGTCTTTTTTGTTTTGTTTTTTGTCTATTGTCATCGTTTAATGTACGTTTTGTTCTATTTTTAACTCTATTTATGTGGTGGGTGGTGGGGGGGTGGGGGAAACATTTTTTTCTAATCTCCTCCTCAACGGAGATGCGACCTTTACCGTGTTGTGTCTCCGTTTGTGCTACGGCCTAACACCGTGGAGTCGGCGGCCTCCAGCTGGGATCGACCTTGAAGACTCCGGTCGCAGGGCCTGGACTTACCATCTCGGAGGCTTCGGCCGTGGGCCCTGCAGGCCGCAACATCTGGAGTTCACAGGTCCCTGGCTGGCGACCGGCTTTCAGGAGCTCCAGCCGTAGCAGCTTCGACCGCCCCGGAGCTCGAGGTACGATCGACCCGCTCGCAGGCCCCTCATCGCCCTGCGTGGCCTGGCCGCGGCACTTTCCATCGCCCGGTGGGGGCTCAGGACCTTCATCGGCCTGCTCGGCTCGGCCCTCGGACTTTCCATCGCCCGGTGGGGGCTTCAAAAGTCGGGAGCCTCGATCGCCTCGTGGCGCCACGGGAGAAGAATGAGGAGGAGATAATGACTTTTCTTTGCCTTCCATCACAGTGAGGGTGTGCCTGGAGCAATCACTGTGATGGCTGTTTGTGTTAAAATTGTACCTGTGTGTCCTGTGCTTTTTGTTGTCTACTGCCGGACCCTGTCGTGAGAGGACGCTGGCGCTGTTTGTTCGCCGCTTCTCCGTCAGGATAGTTTGTCTGTTTGTTTTTATGTTATGACTGTTTTTGTAAAGCGCTTTGAGCTTTTGGTAAAGCGCTATATAAAATAAATGCTTATTATTATTATTAAATAAGGAACATTCCATGATCTGTTCTGTTCACATTATCACAAATAACATAGTGAGAACCGAAAATAGCCTGAAGGAAAATTTGTAACACAATTTTTTAAGATTTAAAACTATACTTGTTTAAGTTTCACTAAACACTGGTTTGTAAGGATAATGTCACAGCTTAGAGGAAAAAGCGTCAAACTTACCTTGCCTGGGTCATCCTTGGACCGAGGCACTTTCAGGAAACATTTATTTAACGATAAATTGTGTCTAATGGAATTCTGCAAGAAAGTATTAAAAAGGGATTATTAAAAGGATTAAAGTCAATTGAGATAATCAAAAACACAAATAATGCAACAATACATTTAATATTTTGACCAGCAAAACATAAATGAAAGAGACACGATTTATTGGCAGTATCGTATTGATTTGCTTTCTCCCCACTCAATATATTAAAAGATCTCATAATTTGCTAATCCACAGAACCACAAGACAATCATTCATATTCTATCCAACCCCAAAGGTTTGTACTAAATCTCAGTTTAGCTTTTAAAACAAATTACACATGCACAGTGCAAGGGTTTGCCACAGGGAGAGAATGGAAGGGGAGGATGCTGATGGAAATCAGGAAAGTTAAAATAATAGGAAGTCAATAGCACAGGGAATTGGCATTTTTACATCCACAGTCATAATTCCAGAAAGTATTGATGCATTCCTCATGCAATGGACAACAGTGAGCATTTAGAGGATTGGATCCATATTAGTATCATTGACAAAGAGTGAGGCTCTCCAGGTGGACGATAGGAAGCCAAGAAAAATAATTAATAAGCAGACATCAAAGTCTTATTAATCTGCCACGTACTACTGACTATAGAAATACAAGGACAGCACAGAAAGCAAGGCTGGAGAAAATGTGCGGGGTGATAGATTTAAATTCAGGGATCTACTCGCAGTTTAAGGTGGAGTGAGACTTGTGCATAGTGAACAAACTTAATTTTTTATCGTTCCTCATCTTCTCCAATTTTTCCTCCTCTACCCCCTTTACACTGTACACACACTTTCGGATTATTTCAATTTCAAATTTAAATGTATACCATTAAGATTGTCAAATTTCTGAACTATCAGTTCTGAACCTTTGTTCTCTCCACCTTCTAAAATCACTAAATCAGTCTTTCATTTCTAGCAATGCTTCTGGCCCTTCTGGCTATGCTTTGCCATTATCTAAACTTTCCCCAGATGCACAGCATCTCTGGCAATAATTAAATTACCACTGGTCTGGTTGCAGGCTAGATCAACTAATGGCAGACAACATCACAGCTATTACAGGAAAGCAGAGTATTACCTGAATGGTGACCGATTGGGAGAAGGGGAGATGCAACGTGACCTGGGTGTCATGGTGCACCAGTCATTGAAAGCAAGCATGCAGGTGCAGCAGGCAGTGAAGAAAGCGAATGGTATGTTGACATTCATAGCAAGAGGATTTGAGTTTAGGAGCAGGGAGGTTCTGCTGCAGTTGTACAGGGCCTTGGTGAGACCGCACCTGGAGTATTGTGTGCAGTTTTGGTCTCCTAACCTGAGGAAAGACGTTCTTGCCTTAGAGGGAGTACAGAGAAGGTTCACCAGATTAATGCCTGGGATGGCGGGACTTGCATATGAGGAAAGACTGGATAGACTGGGCTTGTACTCGCTGGAATTTAGAAGACTGAGGGGGGATCTTATAGAAACATATAAAATTCTTAAGGGGTTGGAGAGACTAGATGCAGGAAGATTGTTCCCGATGTTGGGGGAGTCCAGAACCAGGAGTCACAGCTTAAGGATAAGGGGGAAGTCTTTTAGGACCGAGATGAGAAAACATTTCTTCACACAGAGAGTGGTGAGTCTGTGGAATTCTCTGCCACAGAAGGTAGTTGAGGCCAGTTCATTGGCTATATTTAAGAGGGAGTTAGATGTGGCCCTTTTTGCTAAAGGGATCAGGGGGTATGGAGAGAAGGCAGGTACAGGCTACTGAGCTGGATGATTAGCCATGATCATATTGAATGGCGGTGCAGGCTCGAAGGGCCGAATGGCCTACTCCTGCACATATTTTCTATGTTTCTATGTTTTCTAAGACTTAAAAAGTGGAACATTTCTGGTCACAGGATTTTTGGCCAAGTTTGAAGGGCAGGTTAAAAAAAATGGCCTCCAATATTGTTCAAACAACTGCATCCCAAAGGATTCTAAGCTGTGACCAGATATGTTGAATTGATCAAAAAAGGAACAATTACACCACTAAGAGGCAGAAGACCAAATACAACATCGCAGATATTGTTTTATCAACTCTCCATCACGACAATGTAGAACCATTCCAGTTCCAATAACTGGAAACAATAGCTCTGTTGCTCTCTGTACGGAATATGTAGGAGAGAACTGCAGATGGTTTAAACCAAAGATAAAGAGAAAATGCTGGAGTAACCCTCTCTCTCTCCATCCCTCCCCCTTCCCAGTTCTCTGACCAGTATGACTCTCCGGCTACATTTTATCTCTGATTACTTTGTTGTTACCTTCTCCCAGCTAACAATGATATATTCTACATGTTCCTTGATCTCCATCCCCCATTTATCCTGTTTTCACACCTTACATTTCCTTATCTATCTATCTCCCTCTCCCCTGACATCAGTCTGAAGAAAGGCCTCGACCCGAAACATCACCCATTCCTTCTCTCCGGAGATGCTGCCTGTCCCGCTAAGTTACTCCAGCATTTTGTGTCTATCTTCTGCTCTCCATATGGATGCTGCTTGACTACTGAGTATTTCCATTCTTTTTCTGCTTGTTTCAGTTTTCCAGAATCTGCAGATTGTTTTGCTCCAACTGGAGAGTCTTTCAGTCTAGTTTAGAGACACAGCATGGGGAACAGGCCATTTGGGCCATCGAGTCCATATTGACCATCGTTCACCCATTCAAGCTAGTTCTAGAATAAGAAAATAATGCAGATGTTGGTACAAATCGAAGGTATTTATTCACAAAATGCTGGAGCATTTCAGGAGAGAAGGAATGGGTGACGTTTCGGGTTGAGACCCTTCCTCAGACTGATTCTATGTTATCTCACTTTCGCATCCACTCCCCACACCCCAAGGGCAATTTTATAATTAATCTACAACCCCGCACATCTTTGGGATGTGGGAGAAAACTGGGCACCCAGAGGACCCCATGTGGTCCACGGAGAACGTGCAAACTCCACTGCGCCACTGTATCACCCTAAACTAGAATTACGCTGGAGCCTTTATTGGCAGGCTTGGATGTGTATCCAATAGCTTTCTCCTGTGCTTTAAATTTCTATTTGATGATCAAACGTGACTTCCATTAATCAGCAAAGCCACCAATAGCAATGTAATGCTTACAGATAGGTAACTATTGGAAAGTTGCAACCATACACAATGCCTTAGAGTAGATGTAAATTTCCTTTCATGCCAGGCAGCATCATTAACTTTTCAGGAGAATTAGATCAATAGTGCCAAGCCTTTCAGATTAAAAGCCCATCAGTAAATTACACCCCCCTACATAAATGCTGATTGCGGACAGCTCATTTTTTTAAAGATAGTTTTTCCTATGTTTGTAACAGGACAGCTGGAGCATCTTGAACACCCATTTTCACTTTCTCTTTTCTGATCAAATTTCACCAATATTACCAACCATTGTTCTGGTCAAACCACACTGATGCCATGGCCAAGAAAGAACATTAAAGCCTTTATTTCCTCTGAAGACCAAGGAAATTCGTCAAGTCTCCAACAGCTCTTACCAATTCCTACAGATGCACAGCAAAGAGCATTCTATTAGGATGCATCACAGTTTGATCTGGTAACAGCGCTTTGCAGGAAATTGCAAGGTTATCATATCATATCATATCATATCATATCATATATGTACAGCCGGAAACAGGCCTTTTCGGCCCTCCAAGTCCGTGCCGCCCAGCGATCCCCGTACATTAACACTATCCTACACCCACTAGGGACAATTTTTACTTTTTTTTTTTTTTACATTTACCCAGCCAATTAACCTACATACCTGTACGTCTTTGGAGTGTGGGAGGAAACCGCAGATCTCGGAGAAAACCCACGCAGGTCACGGGGAGAACGTACAAACTCCTTACAGTACAGCACCCGTAGTCAGGATCGAACCTGAGTCTCCGGCGCTGCATTCGCTGTAAAGCAGCAACTCTACCGCTGCGCTACCGTGCCGCCCAATTATGGATATAGCCTTGAAAGCAAGTACAGGTACAGCACTGATTTTGTGGCACCCTTGGTTCCAGAGCCTTGCTGGATTTTCCGTTTTGCCAGACCAACAAAAGTCACATTATGTTTTCTCTCTCTCTCTCCTCCCCCCCCACCCCCCCCTTTTTTCCCTTCTCTCGGCCGCCTCTCTGGCTTCAGAAACTCGTCGCAAATCTAACGGAAAGTGACAGCGGTATGGAATCAACCACTAAGTGTCTGCACATTGAAAGCAGTAAGAATGAAATGGGTTGTCACAGGATAGACTTTATCGTGTCAGGAGAAAACCAAAGAGGGTGAGAGAGAGGGAGAGAGAGAGAAAGATTGGAGATCTTCAGCTCTCAATTTTGAAAATAAATCAGCCTCAGCCCTTCTAGTTTGTGCCAGATTTAAAAGCTTAATTGTTTTCCTGCAACCCCCATTTTAAAAGCTCCTTGCATATTCTCCATGTTTAATATGTTAGGAGGAGAAAGGAGCAAAGGATCAACACGGAGATCGAGAGGCAGCTGCAGAGACAGGCGGGATGCATGCAGAGCTCAAATTGCTGCTACTTGGTGACTTTTGCAGATGGAGCGGATGGGTGGGGTTAATACGATTTTTAAAAAAATCATAGTTTACATTTAATTTAAAAGACCATCCACGGCCAGAGAACCGACCTGCTCCGCACCTCAGGAATGTAACAAACTGCCCGTTTTCAGTCAGCCATTTGGCTACGTACGCGAGGTGGCAGGTTGTGATCTAATATTCGTTTCATGTTTATGTATTAACTTTTGAGGTATTGAGAATTGTTGTGATGCTGATTTGGAAATAATGTCTTTATTTCTGATTTTTACCCAGAACAGGTATATATGGCAATTAGGATTACTTACTTTTTGATAATTGGCACGTCTTGCCTGCAGTCAGGAAAACAGACCATTTCCTATGATACCTCCCCGTAAGCCCCTTACCTTTCCAGTACCTTACTTTAATGTTCACAATTTCTGAAGGGTTCCGACCATATTTAGTTTAGTTTAGGGATACAGCGCGTAAACAGGCCCTTTGACTCACCGAGTCCAGGCCGTCCGGCAATCCCCGCACACTAATACTATCCTACACACTAAGGACTATTTACGATTTTTTAACCAAGCCAATTAATCTTTGGAGTGTGGGAGGAAACCAGAGAAAACACACGCAGGTCACCCACAAGTACACAAACGTATTAACTCCAAAAGGACAGCACCCGTCGTCAGGATCGAACCCGGGTCTCTGGCACTGCAAGGCAGCAACTCTACTGGTGCTGGAGGTTACTCAATACAATTGGCATAATAAACAGGGCCGTCGAACAACTGTGGGCTACGCAGGTTACATCCTTTTTCTATATCACTAACTTTACCAAACAACTTGCAAGATGCAGCAATTTTAATTTTCTAATTTTGAAACACCAATGAAGGTTGTGCAAGATGTCCAGAGGCTGACTGAAAGTAGGTGTGCTACTAACGTAAAGCAATTTTGATGACCAGCTAATGTGATTTCTACGTCAGAGTAAATATATAGAAATTGTAATTCTGGATTAAAAATTGCAACAATACTTGCAGAATATCGAAAAATGCATCAGTCAATATTCAGGAAGTTCTTTCAAAGGCATAAACAGTTTTATCTGCGAACCCAAAATGTCTCCATTCAAGACAGAATTTGGATGAAAGAGTGTCAAGGTTCAACCTTTTCTCATACTTATCATGAAACTGAAGACTGCAATTCAACCCACTGGATCCATATCTGCTCCCAGGGAGTAATCCCGTACGTCCCATTCCCCCTTTATTTCTCACTGTCTCTGAAGTTTATTCCTGTTCAAACATACCTATCATCTCGCTTTTAACCTACACTACGGAGAAATTTACAGCAGCCCATTAACCTACCAGCATTTCTTAAGGATGTGGGAGGAAACCAGAGCTGCTGGAGGAAACCCATGCAGTTAGTAAAGGTGCAAACTCTGCCCAGACACCACCCAAAATCATTACTAAACCTAGGTTCAAGGAACTGTGAGCCTGCAAAGTTAAATGCTGCATCACAATGTTGCCCTTTCATTCAAATGCCTAATTCCTGCTTGTACGATACATGGTGTTTTCCTTTACAAGATCAAAGTGATGTGATTACCATAGTGATGTATGGAACAGACAGACATACAAGCATAAGCATTATGAAAGCAATTACATAGGGTATGGTAATAAAGTTGTTACGCAAGTTATACTGACGCATGAGGCAAACAAAACTGCTAAATTTCAGTTCAAAGGTCAGTCTCTTTCAGTTGAGTCATAAGAGAACTATTTAGTACGTGGAAAGGAATATGACCTAAGACAGGTAATCCTATTACTGCTAAAGAAAGAACAGGGATTCAGTTGATATGCCCAAGGGCAAAATAGAAGCTTTACACTATTGCATCATATTTATAGAAGAAATCAAGATATGTTGTCAGGTATTCCCTCAATTACCTGGTGAGTTTATGCACAGATTGATTATGCCACAAATCAGCAACATTCTAGGATTATTCACAAAATGCTGGAGTAACTGAATGGGACTGAAGGCTGATAAATCCCCAGGGCCTGATGGTCTGCATCCCAGGGTACTTAAGGAGGTGGCTCTAGAAATTATGGACGCATTGGTGATCATTTTACAATGTTCTATAGATTCAGGATCAGTTCCTGTGGATTGGAGGGTATCTAATGTTATCCCACTTTTTAAGAAAGGAGGGAGAGAGAAAACGGGAAATTATAGACCAGTTAGTCTGTCATCAGTGGTGGGGAGGATGCTGGAGTCAATTATAAAAGACGAAATTGCGGAGCATTTGGATAGCAGTAACAGGATCGTTCCGAGTCAGCATGGATTTACGAAGGGGAAATCATGCATGACTAATCTTCTGGAATTTTTTGAGGATGTAACTAGGAAAATTGACAGGGGAGAGCCAGTGGATGTGGTGTACCTCGACATTCAGAAAGCCTTCGACAAGGTCCCACATAGGAGATTAGTGGGTAAAATTAGAGCACATGGTATTGGGGGTAGGGTGCTGACATGGATAGAAAATTATTCACAAAATGCTGGAGTAACTCAGCAGGTCAGGCAGCATCTCAGGAGAGAAGGAATGGGTGACGTTTCGGGTCGAGACCCTTCTTCAGACTGAAGAATATTGGTTAGAATATTGGATAGAAAATTGGTTGGCAGACAGAAAGCAAAGAGTGGGGATAAATGGGTCCCTTTCAGAATGGCAGGCAGTGACTAGCGGGGTACCGCAAGGCTCGGTGCTAGGACCGCAGCTATTTACAATATAAATAAATGACTTGGATGAAGGGATTAAAAGTACTATTAGCAAATTTGCAGATGATACTAAGCTGGGTGGTAGTGTGAACTGTGAAGAAGATGCTATGAGGTTGCAGGGTGACTTGGACAGGTTTTGTGAGTGGGCGGATGCATGGCAGTTGCAATTTAATGTGGATAAGTGTGAGGTTATCCACTTTGGTGGTAAGAATAGGAAGGCAGATTATTATCTAAATGGTGTCAAGTTAGGAAAAGAGGACGAACAACGAGATCTGGGTGTCCTAGTGCATCAGTCACTGAAAGGAAGTATGCAGGTACAGCAGGCAGTGAAGAAAGCCAATGGAATGTTGGCCTTCATAACAAGAGGAGTTGAGTATAGGAGCAAAGAAGTCCTTCTGCAGTTGTACAGGGCCGTAATGAGACCGCACCTGGAGTAGTGTGTGCAGTTTTGGTCTCCAATTTTGAGGAAGGATATTCTTGCTATTGATGGCGTGCAGCGTAGGTTTACTAGGTTAATTCCCGGAATGTCAGGGCTGTCATATGTTGAAAGACTGGAGCGGCTAGGCTTGTATACACTGGAATTTAGAAGGATGAGAGGGGATCTTATCGAAACATATAAGATTATTAAGGGGTTGGACACGTTAGAGGCAGGAAACATGTTCCCAATGTTGGGGGAGTCCAGAACCAGGGGTCACAGTTTAAGAATAAGGGGTAGGCCATTTAGAACGGAGATGAGGAAAAACTTTTTTAGTCAGAGAGTTGTAAATCTGTGGAATTCTCTGCCTCAGAAGGCAGTGGAGGCCAATTGTCTGAATGCATTCAAGAGAGCTAGATCGAGCTCTTAAGGATAGCGGAGTCAGTGGGTATGGGGAAAAGGCAAGAACGGGGTACTGATTGAGAATGATCAGTCATGATCACAGTGATTGGTGGTGCTGGCTCGAAGGGTCGAATGGCCTACTCCTGCACCTATTGTCTATTGTCAGGCAGCATCTCAGGAGAGAAGGAATGGGTGACGTTTTGGGTCGAGACCCTTCTTCAGTCTGAAGAAGGGTCTCGACCCGAAACGTCACCCATTCCTTCTCTCCCGAGATGCTGCCTAACCTGCTGAGCTACTCCAGCATTTTGTGAATAAGTACCTTTGATTTGTACCAGCATCTGCAGTTATTTTCTTACACATTCTAGGATTATGCTGACCTTTAACAAGAATTTAATCTCAGTGCTACTAAATTAGGCTGGACTCAAAGTCACATGGAAATGGTCAGAATTATGATATGCCACAAGCAGTCTCACAGCTTTTGGGTGGGCATGTACCGAGGAATGGCCATCTGGGTTGGTTAACTCCAGTTAACTGGCAACCACACAAATTGCAAGACTGCAGCAGTCAATATCATTAGAGGCACGTAAATAAACCAAGGAACGATTATGTTATTAAAGGAAATGCACCTTGGGGAAACGATAAATCATCAGGATTTTGTGTGTCCTTTGCACAGTTCGAGTCACGATTACAGCAATCGGCATCAATCTTGGTTACTTTTGACTATCATGAGCTACATTCCATGACATCGATATATTCCATGACATCGATATATTCCATGACATCGATATATTTGCCATACATTTCACTCGTGTGATTTTTTTTTTAAAAATCAGGAAAACACAATGAGGGCAACAACAAGACTTTTGAACAACAAGAAGTATTTTGTCCTGCCCCCCCCCCTCCCTTGACATCAGTCTGAAGAAGGGTCTCAACCCGAAACGTCACCCATTCCTTCTCTACGGAGATGCTGCCTGACCCGCGGATTTACTCCAGCATTTTGTGTCTACCAACAAGAATTACTGCTTTGAAAACAACCCACATACCAGAAGCACTTAGGGAAGCACAGTGGTACAGCTGCTGCCTCACAGCACCAGAGATCCTGGTTTGATCCTGATCACAGGTACTGTCTGTGTGGAGTTTGCACATTCACTGTGTGACCTCATGGGTTTCCTCTAGGTGTTCCAATTTCCACCTACATCCCAAAGACACGTGGGTTTTGTAGGAAATGGCCTGTAAATTGCCCCTAGTGCGTAGGGACTAATTGCGAAAGTCGAATAATATAGAACTAGTGTAACTGGATGATTGATGGTCTGCGTAGGCTTGGTGCACCAACGGGTCAGTCTCCATGCTGTATCTTTCAATCACTCACTCAATACAAATAATACTACAAGAGTTAAAATCAAAACACTGGAAGAACCCAGGGAGTCAAGCAGCATTTGTGGAGGTAAAGAAATGACTGATGTTTCAGATCAACATTCCAACCTGCCTGTCCATCTGTTCCCTGCACTACTATGGTCATCATTTCACTTTGATCATGCAAAGGAAGGTACTGAATGTCATTCAAATGAGTTAAATGGAGGAATGAGACAAATGAGTTAAATGACAGAATGGTGGTATAACATTTAATGCTGCTGGCTCAAATGTCCTTGAACCCAGATTCAGTCATGACCTTCGATGCTGTCAATGCAGAGTTTGCAAATTCACTAACTGCATGGGTCTCCTCTCACATCCTAAAGAAATAAGACCTCTAAAAACTCGCTATCTTCTCTCTACATTCAGTCCTGATGCAGGAACTCAAACCAAAATATTACCATCCCTTTGTCTTCACAGATGTTGCTTGACCCACAATGTACTTCCTGCAGTTTACATATTGCATTAGATTCGACCAGTTGCAGTCTCGGGTCTCCAAACCACAAAAGTTACCGTGAGTTTGCAAACATAGCATAAATTCCCCCTCAACCATTTCAATTTTCTTAAATTTTCTTAAAATGATTGGTTATTCCAATAAAATAATTTACATCGTCCTAATTGAGGGAGCAATATTGGCCAACAAAACTCCTTGTTGCTCTTCAGACACAAGCCTAACCATCTTACATTGAGTTGAACCGGCAAATGGTGACTTCATTTTAATTCATACTCAGAAAGCATTATCTCCAATAATAGTTGACGTGATATTTAAAAATGTACACTCATGTTCCAAAATAGCAATTGACCACAATCATGCTTCAAAGAATTGCCAACCGAGGATAGCTAATATCCTTTGTGATATGAACAACATTAGTGACACCCAGCATACCATAAAGTAATTGTTGCTTTGTGTTCCTATGGGGCAGTCACGCTTTAATTTTTTTCTATAAGCATTTCACTTTCCGCTTCTCTAATAGGTACCTGCTCATATGCAATTCCAAGAGATACCTTCCTGCAGCTAAGTGACCAAACTGTAATTGGGCCTGGAAAGCCATCAAACTCTGCCTGATCTTTTTCACTCCTCTTCATTTCATCATGCACCAAAATATACTTTTGCATTCTTCGAACAAAATACATTTTCCATGTATCAGTGCAATCATTACTTTTATTAAAACTATATTATTATATTGTCATTGGACTACACTTGGCCAATTTTCAACTCTGATCCCTGTTTTTATAACACGATGTTACAACTACAACATTTTATGAACTCAAAATTAAAAATACCAATGTTCCCATGGGAAAAAGGTATTGGAAATTTAGGATCTTTCAAGCATCTTAGTTTTGTTCTGCTCTTCAGCTCCATCTACCCTCCATTCCCTCACACCAGTATGCCTGTGGTAACTCCAATTTACAATGAACTTGCATCAACTGTCATTTGTGAAACAAAATTCCAAATTTACATCATTCTATGTGCAGAAATATTTATAAACACAAGGAACTGCAGTTGCTGGTTTACAAAAAAAAGACAATGTGCTGGAGTGAACCAGAGAGCAGCGCTGAACTACTATCTACCTCTTTGGTGACCCCTGCACTAAACGTTATTCATTTATCATGTATCTATACACTGTAAATGGATCGAATGTAATCATGTATTGTCTTTCTGTTGACTGGTTAACAC
Organism: Rhinoraja longicauda; assembly: GCF_053455715.1. Lineage (NCBI taxonomy): Eukaryota > Metazoa > Chordata > Chondrichthyes > Rajiformes > Arhynchobatidae > Rhinoraja > Rhinoraja longicauda. The sequence continues at coordinate 27,762,643 of NC_135982.1, read as the reverse complement.
ACAAAGTTTTTCACTGTACCTGGGTACACGTGACAATAAACTGAACTAAGTAACTTGGCAGGTCATGCAGCATCTTTGAATAACAAGGATAGTAGATGTTTCACCCGACGCAAAGCATCACCTGTCCATGTTCTCCAGAGATGCTGCCTGACCCACTGAGTTACGCCAGCGATTTGTGTATTTGATGCAGAAATATTTAGTACCTTCCCACCTGAAAGATCAGACCCTAATTTTTAGGTTAAGATCTCAAGCAATGGACACCCAAGATGCTGAATACATACTACTTTAAAAAAGATATTCTTTGAAGTAGATGAATTTTCTTCATTCCAAATTTCCCAAACATCTTCAAATCTGCCTAAATAAATATAAAAGATCATGGAAGAACCCTGTTGGGAATCCATAATACCTGTTATCAGTACCAAACTAAAGTTAATACTGTTGCAATTAACCTAGGCTAGAGTATAAATGAAGTTTACGTCACAAGGCAGAGTCTTTGGATATGCCTTTTTCTCCCTGTATCTCCCTGTATCTGGTGACAAGATGGTGGAAGGGGTGCATGCGAGCATTGGAGGGCGCCTTATGAAGAAGCGCACTACTTTTTACCTTGGGACGGGGTGAAGTGTGTTGTGCAGAGTAATCCAGTCTATCAAGTTCACAGACTCCTCGCAATGCAATCTCTGCAGTCAGGGGTTGCCCGTGTTCTATAATTGTTATGGCTTTGAGGAATTACAGTGCTTCTTTCAGTACTTGAAGTGGTTGTTCAAGTTTTGCTTACACCTCAGTCTCACTTTTATTAACTGAGCACCCAACGCAGTGCACCCCTGGGCCTAACCAAGTTGGCCACTTACAGTAGACCTCCCGATTCCTCCATCCTGAATTTCTCTCTGAGGGTATGTTTGCGTCTGGGTTCCTGACATCCACTCAAGGCAATAGGTGCACATCCCAGAGGCTAGAATTCGGATTGTTTTTAACTTTTTTTGTTTGGGGAAGTTATTTTGGGGGGAAAACCCCCACAAAATTGCACAATTTATATGATATTAATTGGATTCATCTAAAAAACAAAAGCAGTTACGTATCCTGGGCCTCTCACAAGTAAATACATTTAAACATTCTATTTGCTTTTTGCAAATTTTCAAAGATTAAATGGAGCACATCTGAAGAACCTAATTTGGATACACATTAAACAGAGGATGAAAGCCAATAACTAATTGCCCATTAACATTTACTATTTTGTTACAAGAGCCCTGCTGGATGAAGATCTCTTGCCAAGGGTTGGCATTTGTCAATAACCAGGAATAATGCCAAGTCGAGCTATTTGAAACAAGGGTTTTTATCTCTCCTCCTACGGCAGTCCAAGTCCAAGAAATTATCAAAATCTTTTTTTCTGCATGGGCCTTCTGATCTATAGATGAAATTGGAGAAAAATACACACACAAACCCTTGTTGTCTGAAAAAAGATGAACACGGACTTCATGTTGGAGTCCATGTGAATTCAAACTGATGTTAATTCAATGGTATCTGGGATTAAGGTTTAATGAAAAACATTGCCATAGTTGGAGAATTGTTTGTGTTAAACTGCAACGTGAACTTAATATTAATTGTCAAAGAAGGATCTCGACCTGATAAGTCACCTATCAGTGTTTCCCAGAGATGCTGCCTGACATGCTGAGTTACTCCAACAATTTGTGCCCTTCTGTGTAAACCAGCATCAGTTTAGTTTATTGTCATGTGTACCGAGGAACAGTGAAAAGCTCTTTTGTTGCCTGCTATCCAGTCGGCGGAAAGACAAAATGTGATTACAACCAAGCTGTCTACAATGTACAGATACAGAATAAAGGGAATAACGTTTAGTGCAAGATAAAGTCCGATTAAAAATAATCTGATTAAAGATAGTGAGGTTCTCCAATGAAATAGATGATAGGTCTGCAGTTCTTTCTTTCTTAATATAATTCTCACAATTTAACACTTTATGTTTTAGTAGGGGAGGGGATTTTCATCCCAAAAGTTGGTAATTTACAGGACTATTGTTACACTGAAACTCTCCAGTATCTTGCACATTTCACAGATTAGAGCAGGGAACAAGGAAGCAAGTGACAGGCTAGCCGAGTGATAAGGGAGAGCAAATACGCCAATGCCTTCCCATAACTTGCATTCATTAATTTTCCAACCATACACCATGCCAGGCTCTGTGAACATCCCTCCAGCTCAGTACAACATTTAGAATTATAAGATGATGTCTTCACCCATCACAACAGCCATTGTGGCATCCCATAACTCAGCCGAGTTGAAGATCCAAGTCAGAGGCGTTTGTTTTCTCCTTAGAAAGCACCCAGGAAATGGAACAATTTTTCAGAAACTTACCTTCCAACCACTGCCAGCTTCTCTGTAATAGGGAAAGTTGTCACAGATCCACTGATAGATCTCACTGAGTGTCATCTTCTTTTTTGGGGAGCTGTTGATAGCAAAGGTAATGAGACTGGCATAACTGTATGGCGGTTTGCCGTCTTTGTTCTGTGCATCCTGGTCCAGGGTAGTGTTTGGGTCCAGAAGGGAACTTTTCTTTGTAACGCCACCACCCGCCACATTCTGAGCAGCATCAGCTTTCTGAATGGCTGCCCTCATTGTCAGCTGTGGCAGCCAATCCATGGACGTCAGGCTGCTCTCCAGCTCTGACGTCATTGTGTTGTATCACTTCTCCACCAGCTCCCAAAATGAGTTTGAAACCCACACAATAGATCTTCCACGTCCAACACAGAAGCCACACTGCAGATAATCCCCAGACTCTTAATCCTCTGCAGACTGAAGGGAAGTTGTCTTATTCTAAAAAAATAAAAGAGAAGGTTATAATTCAGTTCAAGAAATGTATTAGAAAGCAATTAATTTCAATAAAATCAACTTTGGCTTTGCATTAAAATTCATTGTAACTGGGAACCATGTCATTAGTCTTTCTCAACATGTTCTTGCCAACAATGCCAAGTGTCACCCCCTCACGCACATTCTCTCACTCTGACATTGTTCGGGATGGCTGGTGCAGAAGAGCCAACAAACGAGGATTGAGTGCATGGGATTGGGTCAGCAGCCAACAGAAAGAAAGAGAAATAGTGGGCACGCAGAAGATTCAGTCTGTCAGGCTGCCTTGTCAATAAAGGGTTTGGTACTCCCAGGGCTGAATTGAGGCCACACCTTCCATGACCCAGGCAATGCAGAGTGTGATGCAACTACACCTAATGGGCCAATGCTCAATTCCTGGCCCTTGCTGATAAATGATGATTTACAACAGAGGAAAGATGGCAACTAGTTCTCATCTGAAGCTGCAGAATAGTAACATTTTGCACAGGTTACAAAATGTTTTAATCTCATTTAAGGTGGAATAAGCCCAGGAATGACTGTGCCTTAATTAGCACAATACTTACAGAATAATGATCACTTTTCTGGAATTTGGATCAGGAATTCAGCTGCAAATATGTATTTGAAGGCCTTTTTGCAAGTGTGGCAGTCATATGTGGGGACAACTGAATAGAGAATCTTGGAATTATGGTTTCCAGTCAAAGTAACTGTTCACATAGAAATATGCAATTCTTTGCCCTCTTCCGCAAACACTATCAACTCTCCCCAACCAACAATTAAACCTCAAACTGTTTGGTCTTGCTTTTCACAATTTCAATAATTCAGTCAAAGTTTCCCCTTATAAAAAAATCAACTCCCGTTCTGCTCATGACCACTGATTTTTTCAGACCAAGGATTGAATGAATTTTACACATGGGTATATTCATGAGGTCAAGGATAAACAGAAAAAGCAGGGAGGCAGGAAGCACAAAAGAATGGAGAAAGGCAACTATCTCCATTTTTTTGTGCTTCCTCCCTCCCTGTTCAAAACAACAAAGATGAAATACAAAAGACATGGTGATTGGGAGACAAGTAACAATGCAATTTGGACATACCTGTAATATTATAATGTTGTATAAGCAAAAAAAAGCAATTTAAAAGTTATTCAAGCAATGCTTTCTGAAAGGTGACCAAAGCAAGGTAAGGTAAGAAAATAACTGCAGATGCTGGTACAAATCGAAGGTATTTTAAAGCAAGGTAAGGGGTACCTATCTTGTGAGGGATTAAATAGTTCAGCATATGGGGCAAAATAGTGGGTTCCAGAAACTACGATGGAAACATGTGAATGTTCTACCTCGGGAATTAAGTGAGAAGATAGAGTGGTCACACAATGGTACACGGACATTGAGAAATTTGAGTGTCAGAGACAGCCAAGTCACAAATTAATTTTCAAATTAAGATAATAATTCTGAATACAATCATCTAAGAAACCCAACAGAAATCAGTAAGAACGTGGAAGACAAAAGTAACTAGATTTAAGAATGGATAGAATAGGCAGACATAGTTTTAGAAAAGTTTATGTTTACTGTACAGGAACTAGAGGCCAGAAAGGAGTAGAAGAAATGAACTCTCAAGGTGATAAAGGTATTCACATGGAAGTAAATAGACGAGGAATAAAATTAATTTTCTTTTTTACCCATGGGCACAACATTGCGCTTCATTGACTCACAACTGAGCTCAAAGATTGCACATACCGTGCAACATAAGTTAGTTTCATCTTCCCACCCAATTAATTATAACCAGTGGAGTAAGCATTGGCCACAATTGCTATTTTCCTTCAAATTAATGCCTTTACACGCCCAATAAGCCAACAGTTTCTGAGGACGGAAAGCTAGGTTTAACCAGACAAAACACATCACCTTCCCACCAGTGTCATTGCTGACATTCTCTTTTATGTCTTCACGTGCAAAGTGTCACCGAAATGGAACAGTGCACAACAAAATACCAATATGCTCATGCTGCACCTCATACACACCCAAATCTGAAGTGAATCCTTTAAAAAAAATGTGCACGTGGTACCAAAGATTTGTAATTCCACACCCAAAAACATCATCCATCAACATAGTTTTCCATGAACCTCTTACTTTTAAAGCTTCACTTTTAAATGAATCTTCAAGTAGAGGCAAGCCTCTGTAGTGGGGAATTGATTGGGCTACTCCACCGATCAAACTTCATAACTATATTGAAGTGACAGTTTTTTTTGCATGTAACTGATCTCAGGCATCAACCATTCACAACAATTCTCTCGTGGGAGGGAGGAAATTAAATAAAATTCTAATAATCAGGCATCCATTTTTTCAGAAACCCTCACGGTTTGTCCTCTGGCTCACTCATTAGACTGGTGTGACAGCCAGGGTGCAGAGTGCGAATGGCTACAGATAGAAATCCAGAGTGTAGCCAATGGAGCTGGACAATGGGTCAGCATCTGGAACACCAGGAGTTAGGTATATGGGGGGGGGGGGGGGGGGGGGGGGGGATCGTTGCCAGAGCCGAGGCTGGAGTGCTTGTATGTTTCCCCACTCCATTTTAGTCACCATTTTCTCTGTACTACACAATTAACATTTTTTTTAAACAGTGAAATATATGTATGTTGAGCCTCAATTGGAATAACATCCAATAACCTGGAAAATCTACACCATGTCAACACCAAAATGATCTCAATGAATCCAGAACCAGGGGTCACAGTGTAAGAATAAGGCGTAGGCCATTTAGGACTGTGATGAAGAAAAACTTTTTTACCCAGAGAGTTGTGAATCTGTGGAATTCTCTGTTACAGAAGGCAGTGGAGGCCAGTTCACTGGATGTTTTCAAGAGAGAGTTAGATATAGCTCTTAGGGCTAACGCAATGAAGGGATATGGGGAGAAAGCTGGAACGGTATACTGATTTTGGATGATCAGCCATGATCACATTGAATGGTGGTGCTGGCTCGAAGGGGCTAATGGCCTCCTCCTGCACCTACTTTCTATGGTTGAGATTTGGTGTGGGAGAAGAGGAGCAGGCAGATTTTGTTTTTGTCAACACAGGGCATGGGAACAGAACATTTGGCATCTCATATATTTGCCAATTTCCCGATCAAGAGTCAACTTGCAGTGTAGAAGCATATGGTCTACGAATCCAATTCAGATAATTGTCCAATTGTTTCAAGGATTAAATATAGAACAGGGAGATGTTTTTCAATTAATTCACGCTGTAGTTGAATCTGATTATAGAAGCAGATGACCAACTTTCAAGAGATGAGACGGGGTGGGAGCTGCTTTACGTCCTCGTCGTCCACCCTGGGTAGTTCTACGGAACTGGCAAAATTTGCAGCAAAGCGTCAACTCTGAAGTACCAATTGCTACTTTTGATTGTTGTAGTTGACATACGAAAGAAGAAGAGATGAGACTATCATTTTCTCACCAACGTAAAAGGAACAATTTTCAATACAGCTTGCAAGTACTAAATTACCTGTACAATTTTTATGTAGATAGAAATATGGCCATAAAAGTTCGATAATGAAGATACACAACACTTAACCAATATACTCAACAGATACAGAAATGGGAGTGATTCGGTAATTTAAGAACATAAGACGACAGGAGTAGGCCACTCAGCCCTTAAAGCTAGCCTCGCCATTCAATATGATCCTGACTGATTGCACAAGTCTCATCTCTTCTATGCAAGTTTTCCATAGCCTTCTATCTCCTGATATCTCAAAAACATATCTACTTCCTCTTTAAATACCGCCAATGATCTAGCCGCTACAATCCTCTGGGGTAGGGAATCCCAGAGATTCATCATCCACTGCAAGAAATAGTTGCCGCACGTTAGTTTTAAATGACCACCCCTAATCTTGTAATTATGTCCTGTCATTCAGAAATCACCCACTTGTGGAATTACCTACCATGTTATGTCCCTTAAGGATTATTTGTGTTTCCTCATTCTTCTAAACTCCAAAGAATACAGATCTAATTTCTTTCATTGCTGGTGGCAGAACAACCCACTCATATCAGGCATTATCTGAGTGATTTATTTTGCACTGCCAACACATCTTATCTTAAGTAAGATGAGCAAAACCACTCTGTTTTCACAAGTGTTGCTAATTTCCAACACTATTGCAATAAAGGTCATTGCCTTCCTATTATCCCAAGTTGCAAACCTGCGATTGTCAGTCCTACTTACAGCTAATAATATCAGCATGACAATATATTTTCCTTTTAGATCTTGGTATAGACACTAGATTTACTATAGATACACATGTTAGTCACTAAGAAGTTTGTCATGCCACAGAAGCAATTGTACCCTGGACCAGCTTGCTGGAGTGGAGATCTCACAGAATAATTCAAAAAAGCAAAAACAAAAAGAATTCAATTGCACATAGATACACAGTGAATGGAGGGATATGGATCATGTGCAAGCAGAGGAGGCGAGTTTAACTTGGCATCCTGTTTGGCACTGACGTTGTGGGCCGAAGGGCCAATTCCTGTGCTGTATTGTTCTATGTAATCAAGTAGTTTCGAAACTACATTAATCTCTTTATCTTCTTGGTTTTGGCAAGAATAATTTCAGACATCATAGGCAGCATGTGATTCCAGTATCCAAGAGAAAATCCAACATTGAGTGAACTATATTTCTACACAAAAAAAAGCCATATGGTTAACATTCCATCATTAAGATTCCAAAGAATTATTTAATATTAAAGATGTTTGGATTCTAAAGATTTACTACTTCAAGTCTTTCCAGGCATAACTATGGATTTTGGGAGTTAATCTTAAAAATACAGTATTAAATAAAAGCTGCTGTACACTATTTTAATGAATGCAAGTGATATTCAGCCACACACTTAACCTGATGCAGTCTCTTTTGTGAACGTACTCCCAAGGCGCTGATAAAGATGTTCTAGGATTTAGACCCAGCACAAATGGTGGAACATAAGGAAGGTTTGGAAGTTTGAGACTTGGAGGGGAACATGGTGCGACCAATCACCTAAATCCCTTGTCCCTCTTGGTGGTCGAGGTTGTGGGTTTGGGAAATGTTGTCAGGTTATTCTGGGCAACAAATGGAACACCACAGCAACCGTGCACCATTAGCAGGAGAATGGATATTTAGGGTGATGGACGGGATACAAATCAAGTACATCTGCCCTGATTGGTGCTGAGCTTCTTGATTGTGATTGAATTCAACCAGGCAAGTGGACAGGATTCCATCACACTGCTAACTTGTGTCTTTGAGAGTAAATGAAAAATAAAACAAACTGCTGATGCTGGAAATATGAACTAAAAACAGAAAACACTGCAAAAACTCAGGCAGCATCTATGTTCCGTCTGAGGCCCTCAATCGGAATGGAGTAAGATAGAAGCTTCACTAGGTAGCAGACAAGATAGAGGTGGGCAATAAATGGAACAAGAGAGAATTTCCCTGCAGGTCACACTAAGCAATGAAATGAAAGAAGGAAAAAGGAAATGCCTGGGAAAAAAAAGGGAATCTTGAAGACAGAAAGAACAACTGAGCAATCTCAAGTTGAAGGATTCAGCATGGAGTTACACAACATGTTCAGGGTAAAGATGGAGTGAAGTGCTGCTCCTTGAACTTGTGTTGGATGTCGTGTTGTAACAGTGCAGATAAAATACAATACAATATCTTTTATTGTCATAGTACAAGTACGACAAGATTTTTGAATGGCGTTAGACGTAGATCTTTGTGGCAGTAGGATGGTGAATTTAAGTGCAGATAACTGGAAGCTTAGATTGAGTGCAGAAGTTCCACAAAGCAATAACTTAATCTACATTTTGTGTCTCCAAAGCAGAGGCAGCCATATTTGGAACACAGTGCAATTCACTAAATTGGAAGAAATGGAAATGAATCATTGCCTTACCCAAAAAGGATGCTTGGGCCCTGGATTGCGGGAAAGGAAGTGAAAAGAAAGGTATTGCACCTCCTACAGTTGCATGGGAAGATGCCATATGATGGGGAGTGGTGGGTACGGACAAGGAAATGGAACAGGAAACAATTCTTTCAAAATATTGAAAGGGGAGAGGAAGCAATTGAATCTGATGGTGGAATCTTGTTGGAGATGTGGAAATTGCGAAAAATGATTAGTTGAACGCGGAAGCTGATGGCATGGAAAATAAGGAACTGGGAAGCTGTTCTTGTTCTTTCCAGAAGGGATGAGAGCAAAAGTGTGGGAAATAGATGAGATGCAATCAAGAGTTCTGATAGAGAGGAAGCAATGGTTAAGGAAGGAGGAAGACATTTCCACGTGAATTGTTTCATCATTCAATAGAAATGGAGGAAAAAAAGTCCATATAGGAGACATGGTGGGAAAAAGGTATCATCAGACTTGTGGTTGTTGATAATGGCATCAGCGGTGATGGACATTGAGGCTCCCCGTCCAGAGAACATTCTGAGCCCTTGCTCCCTTTAAATCATACGAGGAACACTGGTTGGTCAACTATGATAATAGATAGTGATCACAAGCAGAATTCCCTGCCCATATTTGACCTGATGCATCAGATTTCATGAGGTGGGGGAAATCCTAACAGCCGTTTCTTTCTACCTGGAACCCAGGAAGGATCTGCTCTGCAAGTGGGACAGGAAGTTCCTTGCAATTATAATGGAGAAATCTGACATATGGACTGCAATGTATGATTCTGTCAGTGTAACCTCAAACCAAACCCCAATTAGTATTTCAGCTCTCCTAATTGAAATACTAGTCCTTTCTATGCCTGCAAATGCAACAGAGTTGGGAACAACCTTGCCGTAGGTATCCAAGTCAAGGTGAAATGATTCACCCGGTTTTATTCTCTGTGAAAACATACGAGTTATGTCAATACCAAGCAACTGCTATGCTATTTCAAAACAAATTTAAGAATCAATCATGATTCTAGACTTACAAGTAGGCCACACTAGATAAGAATGCTAGATTTCCTGCCGTGAAGGATATTAGCAAAACCTTTGAAGTGCAGAGGCGCAAGTTTAGCAAAAATCGTAGCCAATATGCAAAAGCAGAGTTCCACAACTAGAAATTGAGTTGAATGCTTATCTGATTTTCTTTTTTATGGTATTTTCCAGCTTACATTTTTATTGAATAAATCTCTGGCATTCGTTTAAGCAGATACCATATAATCATAAACACACACTAGAGGAACAGCACCTCATATTCTACCCCGGTAGCCTGAAACCCAATGCCATGAACTTTGAATTGTCCAATTTTGGTAGACTTTCTCTTCATCCCTTATGTCCCTATTTCTCTCTCCTCCTATCTAGCCTGGTCCTCTATCACTTTCGCCCAAATTTCTCCCAAATCCCTGTTACTGTTTCTTTATCCTATTCCTCCCACTCCCACCTTCTTCATTCTTCATCCCACTAGCAAATTTGGAATGTTGTGTGAAACCAACAAGATCACGTAGTGGTACAAGTAATTGCAGATGTTGGAAACTGTAGCAAAAAAGGGAGAGCTGCAGGAGGAATTGAAGAGGTTAGACAACATCTATAGATGGAAATGGACAGTCAACATTTCAGGTCAAGACGTGTAGGAACTGCAGATGCTGGTTTAAACCGAAGATAGACACAAAATGCTGGAGTAACTCCGCGGGACAGGCAGCATCTCTGGAGAGAAGGAACGGGTGACATTTCAGGTCAAGACCCTTCTTCAGACTGGGTCTAAAGAAAAGTCTCGACCTGAAACGTCACTCATTTCTTCTTTTAAGTCAAGACCCTACATTAAGACTGAGACCCCACAGGATTCCCTTTCTTCTTCTCTGCTGACCACTCCCCTCCCTGTTGTTCCCATTTACCAGCACCCCTCCTTATGCAGTTCCACTCTTCACATTCCTTTCCTATCAAAGTCCAGAAACTGCAGCTTTTCTTTCTCTGCTTATGATCACTTAGGATTATTTAGAACCTTGAACTTCTGGAAGGGAGGTGATAAAGGGGCATGCGGTACATCCCACTGCACAAGAACGTGGGTATTGGGAAAAACAGAGGAGTAGACCAGACCAGTGCTGGTAGAATGACCTCATTGGAATGCTACAAGGGGAGGCGACCGCAAGCTGTGTCTAGCACTGGTATCATGTTGGAGATATCACAATTCTTTAGGAGCCTGAAACATTTGGATTTAGCAATGTTATAAATAAAAGAGGGAGCCTGAAGAAAATTCCTTAGATATTGGGACACATCATCCAAAGGGCGTCAAAAAAAATTCACAAGACTGTCAGTGTTTATATTCTTATGGGAAAACAGGCTAATGGCCATCATTGATACATGTTAGTGCATGTGGACTGCTAAATTATGCTTGGCATAATATTGTGACTAAGTTGTGAACACAAAAACTACAGCCACAAATGTTCTCAAATATTTAAAACTAGGTTTTTATTTGTTTTGTAAACTCCAACCATTTCAAATAGGTTTTATGGAACTGATTAGATGGAGGTTATCATGTAGAGATTATCTCACTCTCCTTCACACAAAATTCAAATAATTGTGTCACAAGAGAAAACTTGCAAAATAATTTGTCTAATCATGCTCTCAAAAGCACAAAACAAAAACTTAATGTACTAAAAACTACCTCAAGTAGTCTGCGGATTATGCTTTGCAAAGGTAGTCAGCAACAGTCCTTTGCAACGTCCCAATGAAATTGGCTGCCCTCCATACAACCAAAAAATGAACACCAAACATTTTGATTTGAAATCTAGTTTTGAAGGTGAACTATGCAATTCTGCTTGAACATACTGCACGAGCATTACTGGCAAAGCTTTGTTTATTTTTAAAAGAAAATTTAATGAATGGAGATATAGCTGCAGATCGTACGATATAGTGAGATTAATGTTAATTTAGTTCTATGAGAGATGTCACAATTTGTGAAAGGCTTGGACAGAGTGCATGTGGAGAGGACGTGCAGCGTAGGTTCGCTAGGTTGATTCCCGGAATGGCGGGACTGTCGTATGTTGAAAGGCTGGAGCAATTAGGCTTGTATACACTGGAATTTAGAAGGATGAGGGGGGATCTTATTCAAACGTATAAGATAATTAAGGGATTGGACACATGTTCCCAATGTTGGGGGAGTCCAGAACAAGGGGCCACAGTTTAAGAATAAGGGGTAGGCCATTTAGAACGGAGATGAGGAAGAACTTTTTCAGTCAGAGTGGTGAAGGTGTGGAATTCTCTGCCTCAGAAGGCAGTGGAGGCCAGTTCGTTGGATGCTTTCAAGAGAGAGCTGGATAGAACTCTTAAGGATAGCGGAGTGAGGGGGTATGGGGAGAAGGCAGGAACGGGGTACTGATTGAGAGTGATCAGCCATGATCGCATTGAATGGCGGTGCTGGCTCGAAGGGCTGAATGGCCTACTCCTGCACCTATTGTCTATTGTCTATTGACGCTTCCACTAGTAGGAGAGTCTAGTACCAGAGGTCATAGTCTCAGAATTAAAGGATGTTCCTTTAGGAAAGTGATGAGGAATTTCTTTAGCCAGAGGGGATGAATCTGTGGAATTCTTTGCCACAGAAAGCTGTGGAGGCCAAATCAATGGATATTTTTAATGCAGAGATAGATTCTTGATTAGTACGGGGCTTAAATTTTTTTTTAATAGATTTTTTAGATACAGCGCGGAAACAGGCCCTTCGGCCCACCTAGTCCGCGCCGCCCAGCGATCCCCGCACACTAACCTACACACACTAGGGACAATTTTTTATTATTTTTACATTTTACCCAGTCAATTAACCTACATAACTGTACGTCTTTGGAGTGTGGGAGGAAACCGAAGATCTCGGAGAAAACCCATGCAGGTCACGGGGAGAACGTACAAACTCCGTGCAGACAGCGCCCGTAGTCAGGATCGAACCCGGGTCTCCGGCGCTGCATTCGCTGTAAGGCAGCAACTCTACCGCTGCGCCACCATGACCGCCCTTATCAGGGGTAATTGGGAGAAGGCAAGATAATGGGGTTGGGGGGGACAGATAGATCAGCCATGATTGAACGGCAGACCAGATTTGATGGGCTGAATAGTCTAATTCTGCCTCTATCACTTATGACCTTATGGATAATAGTTACACATGCCTGCATAAACACAATAGTTCTAGCAAATTCCAGAATATTTTGCTTCTCTCCTTTTTCTGAAAGAACAAAATATAACACAAGATTTAAACATGCCAATAGATAGCATATCGAATGGGCGAAGGACTGGAATTACATTTAGAACATACCTGATTTAACAGTTCCCATTATAGGGGAGCTCATTGGTAGTAATCATCTACATCTCTCTTATAGACAATAGGTGCAGGAATAGGCCATTCGGCCGTTCGAGTCAGCACCACCATTCAATGTGATCATGGCTGATCATTCTCAATCAGTACCCCGTTCCTGCCTTCTCCCCATACCCCCTGACTCCGCTATCCTTAAGAGCTCTATCTAGCTCTCTCTTGAAAGCATCCAGAGAATTGGTCTCCACTGCCTTTTGAGGCAGAGAATTCCACAGATTTACAACTCTCTGACTGAAAAAGTTTTTCCTCGTCTCCGTTCTAAATGGCCTACCCCTTATTCTTAAACTGTGGTCCCTGGTTCTGGACTCAACATACGACAGTCCTGCCATTCCGGGAATTAACCTAGTGATCCTACGCTGCACTCCCTCAATAGCAAGAATGTCCTTCCTCAAATTTGGAGACCAAAACTGCATACTCCAGGTGCGGTCTCACTAGGGCCCTGTACAACTGCAGAAGGATCTCTTTGCTCCTATACTCAACTCCTCTTGTCATAAAGGCCAAAATGCCATTAGCTTTCTTCACTGCCTGCTGTACCTGCATGCTAACTTTAAGTGACTGTTGAACAAGGACACCCAGATCTCTTGGTACTTCCCCATTTCCTAACTTGACACCATTCAGATAATAATCTGCCTTCCTGTTCTTACCACCAAAGTGGATAACCTCACATTTATCCATATTAAACTGCATCTGCCATGCATCTGCCCACTCACACAACCTGTCCAAGTCACCCTGCATCCTCATAGCATCCTCCTCACAGTTCACACTGCCACCCATCTTTGTGTCATCCGCAAATTTGCTAATCTTAATTTGAATCCCTTCATCTGAGTCATTAATGTATATTGTAAATAGCTGCAGTCCCAGCACCGAGCCTTGCGGTACCCCACTAGTCACTGCCTGCCATTCTGAAAGGGACCCGTTAATCCCTACTCTTTGTTTCCTGTCTGCCAACCAATTTTCTATCCATGTCAGTACCCAACCCCTAATACCATGTGCTCTAATTTTGCCCACTAATCTCCTATGTGGGACCTTATCAAAGGCTTTCTGAAAGTCCAGGTACACTATATCCACTGGCTCTCCCTTGTCCATGTTCTTAGTTAATTGCTGGGATATGGAATAAAGGTGTAGGTTTAACAGATACTTAATACAGATCAAAAATTAATCTCTCATGGTTCACGCCAAGTACAAACATTTTGTGCAGCTCATACTAAAGAACTGACAAAATACTTTATTTGAAACTTTCCTTAATTAGTGTAATAAGGCGTGTAGATCTCACATCATTAACAAGAGAGCTAACGAAAAGAATTTTAAAAATATTTTTATGGTTTATTTTGGGGTGATTTTTTTCTTCTTATGTTCATTATGTTATAGGCCAGTCACAAAACATTCTGCTAGTTAATGCCCTGATTACTCCCAAAGAATATGATCAATGTTCAGACACAACTTTCCTCATCTACCATGCTGAACTATGCCACAGTACCACTAAGACCAACTTGAATCAGGAAACAACTAAAGTTAGGTAGACAAAAAATGCTTGAGTAACTCAGCGGGACAGGCAGCATCTCTGGAGATGCTGCCTGTCCCGCTGAGTTACAGCTTTTTGTGTCTATCTTCGGTTTAAACCCAGCATCTGCAATTCCCTCTTACATAACAACTAAAGTTAGTTTTGATTCAGCTGCGTTCACTCCATGACTGTGCAACTTTCCAACGTTCATGAACTCTATAAAATACTTTATAAAATACATTCATACAGCACATCAGCAGAAAGCAAATTAGTGTGTTTCAAAACCAAATAAATTGCGGTAAACCACTGCAGTGTTGGTGTGAAACCCACAGCTGTTGATTTTGTCAAGCTTTTCATGTAAAGGAGATGGAATCATGCTTTGAGTGTGGCTAGCCACAATGTTGAAGCTGAAGTATCGAAGAAACCTAAATTTTCTATATTGCAACAGCGATTAGATTTTAAAATATACTTCACTGCCTATGATAATGTATTGAACATTCAGAGGTCATAAATAAATTCAGGTCCATTATCTGATTAAAGGTCTCGAACCAAAACATCACCCATTCCTTCTCTCTGGAGATGCTGCCTGTCCCGCTGAGTTACTTCAGCTTTTTGTGTCTATCTGATGAAGTCAGCTGCACTTGACAATTATTACTGGCCTCAGGTAAAAATCACTATCCTGTGCAGTTTCATAAAAATGCAAGGTAGACACAAAATGCTGGAGTAACTCAGCGGGTCAGGCAGCATCTCAGGAGAGAAGGAATGGACGATGTTTCAGGTCGAGACCCTTCTTCAGACTGATATCAGGGGAGGAGGCGGGACAAAGATAGGATGTAGTCGGAAACAGGAAGACTAGTAGGAGAACTGGGAAGGGGGAGGGGATAGAGAGGGGAAGCAGGGACTACCTGAAGTGGGAGAAGTCAATGTTCATACCGCTGGGGGGTGTAAACTGCGAAATAGCTGCTGTTCCTCCAATTTGTACTGGCCCTTATTCTGACAATAGAGGAGGCCCAGGACACAAAGATCAGATTGGGAATGGGAGTTGAAGTGCTGAGCCACTGGGAGATCAGGTTGGTTGAGATGGACTGAGCGGAGGTGTTCAGCGAAACGATCGCCGAGCCTGCTCTTGGTCTCGCCAATGTAGAGAAGTTGACATCTGGAACATCCTATCTTTGTCCCGCTCCCTCCCCTGACATCAGTCTGAAGAAGGGTCTAGACCCGAAACATCACCCATTCCTTCTCTCCTGAGATGCTGCCTGACCTGCTGAGTTACTCCAGCATTTTGTGTCTTCCTTCGATTTAAACTAGCATCTGCAGTTTTTTTTCCTATTCATGAAAATGCACCTGGATTAATAAATCTAGAAAAGAAATGCTGTAACATCAGCTGAACATACTATTGTTTGCCAACCAACAATGGACAGCCCATGGAAGGCAAATAATCCTCCATATAGTCTCCAACAGACAAATTTTATACAAACCACAAACTTTACACCAAAGAATTTGATACTGCACTTTAGTAGCACTTTACTGTTCTCCCATCACAATTCCCTGCCCTATTCCAATTCCTTTTTAGATATGCACATTTGCCATTTAGCTTGTAACATTGGGGATATAGCACCTTAGAACCAGAACAGAGCAGAGAAGAAATCACATTAGTGGTTCATTCAATCTTATAAATTTTCCATAAATTTGTTTGGACATTTCAAGCCAGGTCTTAGTAAGCAACAGCTCTCATAAAATGTCTTTTAATGTGATCACTTAATCAGAAATTGGAAAACTAATGCCCAGGAACCAACTGCCGACATTGAAGATAGAAACAAAGTGTTGGAGTAATTCAGTGAGTCAGGCAGCATCTCTGGCGAAAAGGAATAACAGACATTGCAAACAATAGAATTCCACAGCTTAGTTCACAATATAAGCTCTATCTATAAATAAAGATTTCACAGAATCAACATCAGAAATTGATGCACAAAATACAAATTGAAAGACCAATGTAAGCAAGCACTTGAAGGACGCTCGGAGTACGATATGATACAACTTTATGTATCCCAGAAGGGAAATTAATTTGCCAACAGTCATAAAAAGCACTGTAATCTAGAGTGCAGCTGCACTTGAATTTTATCTGGGAACAGTGACTTTCAATTAACATATTAAAGAATTAACAGAAATAATTATGTTAAAACTCATTTTCACTACCTTGCCAGCATTTTGCTCCTCAAAAAAAGTTTATACAGCATTTTCTGTGTCTATTAGAACTATTTGTACATCATTTTGAAATCTTTCGGATGCTTCTCCAAACTGTTACACATCAATGTATTGACCTCTTCTGCACAAGATAAAGTGACAGATTTAGTTTAGAGATACAGCGCGGAAACAGGCCCTTCGGCCCACTGAGTCCTCACCGACCAGCAATCCCCACACATTAACACAAGCCTTCACACACTAGGGACAATTTATACCAAGTATACAAACCCAAGCCAATTAACCTATAAATCCGTACATCTTTGGAGTGTGGGAGGAATGTGAAGATCTCGGGGAAAGCTGACAGTCATGGGGAGAATGTACAAACTCCTTACAGACAGCACACGTAGTCAGAATCGAACGCAGGTCTCTGGCGCTGCAAGCACTGTAAGGCAGCAACTCTACCGCTGCGCCACCGTGCTGACTGATGCTGCTGTAAGTTAATGTACCTGCACCTCACCACACCTGGACATATAATAAACTCGAATCGACTTGACATCTAGATGAAATTCAGATGAAATGAAAAAATGTGCAGCTTGACAATAATACAAATGTAAAACTAATTTTAGTGACAATGCAGTACTAGAGCACAAGGCATATCTGATACTTCAGGAAACTGCATAAACAGAGAAATAGAAGTGATAGTCATAAATGTAGCATCAGAATTATACATGTGGGCCACACAAAAATCATCCAGATTACATAAAGACCAAGCAGAATATGATTGGAGATTTTAGGACCAAAGGGGATTTAATTAAATAGATCTTAAAAGGAGGCAATATCATTATCCATTAGGCCTACTGGACATTAATAAGTCACTTTGGAAGTAAGAATAGAAAGGCAGATTATTATCTGAATGGTGTCAAGTTAGGAAGAGGGGATGTTCAACGAGATCTGGGTGTCCTAGTGCATCAGTCACTGAAAGGAAGCATGCAGGTACAGCAGGCAGTGAAGAAAGCCAATGGAATGTTGGCCTTCATAACAAGAGGAGTTGAGTATAGGAGCAAAGAGGTCCTTCTACAGTTGTACCGGGCCCTGGTGAGACCGCACCTGGAGTACTGTGTGCAGTTTTGGTCTCCAAATTTGAGGAAGGATATTCTTGCTATTGAGGGCGTGCAGCGTAGGTTCACTAGGTTAATTCCCGGAATGGCGGGACTGTCGTATGTTGAAAGGCTGGAGCAATTAGGCTTGTATACACTGGAATTTAGAAGGATGAGGGGGGATCTTATTGAAACATATAAGATAATTAGGGGATTGGACACAGTAGAGGCAGGAAACATGTTCCCAATGTTGGGGGAGTCCAGAACAAGGGGCCACAGTTTAAGAATAAGGGGTAGGCCATTTAGAACGGAGATGAGGAAGAACTTTTTCAGTCAGAGAGTGGTGAAGGTGTGGAATTCTCTGCCTCAAAAGGCAGTGGAGGCCAGTTCGTTGGATGCTTTCAAGAGAGAGCTGGATAGAGCTCTTAGGGATAGCGGAGTGAGGGGGTATGGGGAGAAGACAGGAACGGGGTACTGATTGAGAGTGATCAGCCATGATCGCATTGAATGGCGGTGCTGGCTCGAAGGGCTAAATGGCCTACTCCTGCACCTATTGTCTATTGTCTATTGTCACAGAAACAAGAAACTGGAAACTACTCCTTCAAAGGCTCAGCAGTTTTACACATCTGTAGATGAATTATACATAATGATTAAGGATGCCTTAATTGATCTTAAATCATGAGCTAGGAAGAGAGTGGAACCAGTAAAAAATACATGGCATCCAAAATTATATGGTATTTAAACTTTCATACAATCACCATAATGCTTTATTCCAGTGACAACATAGCAGTGGTGTTGTAAAATGTAGACAAGAAACTGCAAATGCTAGTTTACCAACAAGACACACAGTGCAAGTAACTCAGCAGATCAGGCAGCATCTCTTCCCCTCATCTTTACAACCAGCCTGAAGAAGTATCCCAACCCAAATGGCGCCTATCCATTCTCCAGAGTATATATATTCAGGAAGTTGATCATAATAGCTTCTAAGCATATTTTGTGGGGAATGGGATAACATATAATCTCAATTTGAGAGGTTGAACATACCACTACTTCATTTTTAAAGAAATAATCCTTACTCTATTTAAGAATAGGCAGGAAGTAAAACAAAAATAAACAAAACATTGTTTAATATATGAGGGCGCATTTTCACGGCTACAATATGCAACTAACATTGCTTAAAAGCTATCAGTTATCAGAAACAATCTGCAGGTATATAAGGGATACTTGAATGTGGTAACTGTAGCAGAGTTCTAACGAGGACCAGTTGGCAAATGAAATTAAAGTAATTCCATGGGCAAATAGTACACCTAGGGAAGTGATGTGACCATCTTAATAAATATTCAAGTTTAAAATTGAACCTGTCCCCGTTCAAGGCCATATGAAACTGAATCATAGCTCTGGCTATATACAAACTGTGGCTTCAAGCAATTAATCCTTAGTCTCCTTTTTTTATAATGATCTGTTAGGTGTATCATTCCAAGTCCCTCCCTTAGTGACCAGCAATTCTGTCTCTCAAACCCTCCCCTATCAGGGTGTGAGGAGTCAAAACAAATTCTTGAACTGTTATTCATAGTTGCTTCTGATTAGACTAAAGTAATACTGTACAAAATTGTCCATGGAGAAAAGAAACTAGGAATATTTTTTTAATCCAAGCTCAAATAACATGCATGCTTAAGACTGTTAAATACTAAGTGGATCCATATCATTGGATTTTACTCTGCTGAGCCATTTTAGTACAAGATTGGAAAATCACAAACATTAAAATAAATCCAATATGTAGAGTTCTGACTAGATCCAAAAGATTGTGCAACTACTCTGGGATATAATCACCAAGGTGTGGAATAGAAGTTTAAGAGGAGATTTAATTAGAAATGAGGAGTTGAAAGGCTAAAACTATGCTGTTGCCTGGTTGGAAGAGCCAAAACGACCGGGTATAAAATAAATGTTCGCATCCTCTTGCATCTCCATTAACTTGGGAATGCAACCTTCAATTGTATTTTTAAATTCATTGTTTCCTGGACCAACTCATATTTTGGATCCATTAACTCCTGGTCAGAATTTATATTCATCATGCAAAATCAATCCAGAGCAATGAAACCAATATCTTGCAGCTGGGAAACAGATAACCTGGTTGGAATATATTGGCATAATCTCTAAGGTTCTCTATCATTCTTCTTACATCTTGGTTGGATCTAAAACTGTCAATATCTGCTCAGTTTGCACCCAACTTTTCCAATTGATATCAGTGGAACCATAAACATTTTCTATTGGTGACACAAATCATACGTGCAAATAGCACTAAGTTACTCAAGCATACCACAGCACTGAAAAAAGAATCAATATTAATTTTAGGACATAATTTTAGTGGATATTGCAATTGCAAAATATAGACTCAGAGCTACACTGAAATACTACCAAGATTGGTCCCAAATCTCAATTCCATATGTAAAACTCCAGTCAAATGATACAGGGTAAAATTTCTGTTCTCCAAACTACTAAACTGCCAAATGTGGACATGATCCTTTATTTTGAAAGTATTATAGACATAATAACTTGCATTCACAAGTCAACTGTTCACAATTCTTAGCTTAGTGGCTAACTACCAAAATTCATCAACATACTTAAACTGCTGAGAAAGCTACAGAAGTTGATCCTCTTGATCTCAGGTGGGACTCCCTTCATACAGAAATCCAGTTACAAGGATGCTGAGAATGTAGATCCTCCTGAGCAAAATGATCCCCTTTGCTCTATCTATTCTACGAGCTTGAGTTGATTGTAATCATGTATGGTTTTTGTCTGGTCTGTTTGAAGAGCATGCAAAATAAAGCTTTTCATTGTACCTCAATATCTAAACCTTATTAAGACTAATGTTTGTACTCGGGTAGTAACATAATGCAAACAGGGCTACATGGACCATGAACTGGGAGAATACCAGTCCTCAACGATGAGGCCAATGCTAGCTCCAGGAGCATGGGCGATCCAGCCAATAAAATGGCCAAAAGAAAATCTAAATCGAAAGGATGCTATCTGGTCCACCAGAGGTGATGGCTAAGTACACAATTAAATACTTATTTTAAAATATAGCGAAGGCTCTGCATCCAGCACCCAATGAACTCCGGGATCCATTGGTCTCCAGGTGAAAATACTTTTCCTAATGCTCCCCGATTTTTTATACTCATCTACGGAAAACAGATTCTTCCTGCTAAATCTATCCATGTCTGATAATTAAGAACGCCTTAATTAAATCTTCCCTCAGTAGATACAAGGAACTACAAGTGCTGGAATCTTTAGCAAAAAAACACAAAGTGCTGGTGTAACTGAAGGCCCAACAGCATCGCTGGAGATTATGGATCGATGACATTTCAGGTCAGGACCCTTCTTAAAGTCTGAAGGATCCCCACGTGAAACGGACACACGTTTTGGGTCGGTATCCTTCTGGGTCGCAGACCAAAACGGCTTCAATCCATTCCCTTCAAGGAAACTGCCTGACACACTTAGTTATTCCAGCACTTTGTTTCTCACTCAAGATTCTAGCTTCTGCATTCTCGTGTCTCCATATAATCCAAGGTCCCTTTACGCCTCCCACTACTTTGAAATTAATTTCTACCAAATTGCTAAATCGCTTCTCAGCTTGTGAATCTTACCTTTTTCTACCTTAATACCCTCCCATTATTTCTGTTATCCTCTTTGTAGCATCTTATTAAACATATTCTTTCACATCTTTGCATGAAATTCTATTTGCCATTCCTCCGCCCAATCGACAAAATCTTTGATCTCAATCCACTAAATCTATGGTTTACACAATCTAGAATGTTGTTGGATCATCTGCAACAAAAATGCCTCCTACATTCAAGTCAGTTCAGTTTTAGTTTATTGTCACATGTACCGAGATACAGTGAAAAGCTTTTGTTGCACGCTATCCAGCCAGCAGAAAGACAATGCATAATTACAATCAAGCCATTTACAGTGTATAGATACATGATAAGGGAATAACGTTTAGTGTGAGGTAAAGTCCGATCAAAGATAGTCCAAGGGTCTCCAATGAGGTAGATAGTAACTCAGGCCTGTTCTCTGGTTATGGTAGGATGATTTAGTTGCCCGATTCAGAATCATCCTGGTAGGATGATTCAGTTGCCATGTCCAAATCATGAATGTATATTGTGTAGGAAGGAACTGCAGATGCTGGTTTAAACCAAAGATAGGACATAAAAAGCTGGAGTAACTCAGCGGGACAGGCAGCAACTCTGGTGACGTTTCGGGTCGAGACGCTTCTTCAGACTCTATATATATTATTTATATAGAATATATATTAACAGCAAGAAATTATGTACTGAGCCTTGTGGAACCTAAACAGTAACAGACACCCACTCACAAAACAAACATGCAAAGATTACCCTCTGCATCTTGCCACCGAGCTAATTTGGGAACCAATTTATTGCTCCCCACTGGATAGCATGCATCTTTCCTTTAGTGACTACCCCGTCATTTGGGACCTTGTCAAATACCTTGCCATAATTAATGTAGATGACACTAAATGTATTGCCCACATTGATCCCCCTTGTCACCTCCTCATAAAAATCAAATCAATCAGATATTCCCTTAATTATTCCAGGCAAAGTAACAGGCTAAACAAAGGTTTATACAGACCCTTAGAATCGATCAAAACTTGCTCACCAATGACATTAAATGGGTTGATCTGTAAGTATGTGTAGGGAGGAACTGCAGATGCTGGTTTAAAACAAAGACAGACACAAAGAGCTGGAGTAACTCAGTGGGTCAGTCAGCATCTCTGGAGAAAAGGAATAGGTGATGTTTCGGGTCAAAACCCTTCTTCAGTCTGAAGTTTTTTGCTTCCGGACTTTTCAAACCACATTTGCAGGCTTCTAATCCTCTGGCACCATTCCTGTAAACAGGGATGTCCGAGAAATGATGGTCAGAGTTCGTGCAATTTCCTTCCTTACGCTCTGCAAGTCTGGAATAGATTTCATCCAGGCTTAACAGTTTATCCACTTTTAAAAGTGGATCCCTTAATCCCCTTAATAATTTTTCTTCTCACTTTCTCACTCTTAATTGCAAGATTTTTCTGTAAGGACAACTTCAAGATATTCATGAAGAACTGTATCCACATTCTCTCCACATATGTCTCACTTTCTATCATTAACCTTTTTCACTTCATTTATAATATCCATTGATTTTTCTTACAGTATTTATTTGCACTCTTTGCACTCCTAATTTTCCATTTAATTTTACTCCTATGGTTTCTGCATTCTTCTTGGATTTTGAAGTATTATTTTCTTGGCATCTTATATAAGCATTTCATTTTTGCCTTATCCTACTCTCTGTGGACCTAGTCAGTCATCCAGGGGGCTCATGATTAGGCAGCCCTGCCAAAATGTATTCTGAACCTCTTGGATCTTTTTCTTCAATGCCTCCCATTGCTCCGAAATGAATTTGCCACCATGTAGCTGGCTCCATTCCAGTTTTGCTAAAATCACTTCTCAACCTAGTAAAAATTGTCTCGCTTTCAAAAATTTTAATATTTTATCTGTCTTTTTTCTTAACTATGCTAACGCTAACTGAATGATCTCTATCAAAATCTTGTCATAGAGTAGGCCGTTCGGCGCTTCGAACCAGCCATTCAATATGATCATGGCTGATCATCCAAAATCAGTAACCCATTCCAGTTTTTCCCCCATATCCCTTGATTCCCTTAGCCCTAGGAGCTAAATCTAACTCTCTCTTGAAAACATCCAGTGAATTGGCCTCCACTGCCTTCTGTGGCAGAGAATTCCACAGATTCACAACTCTCTGGGTGAAAAAGTCAATAGACAATAGGTGCAGGAGTAGGCCATTCAGCCCTTCGAGCCAGCACCGCCATTCAATGCGATCATGGCTGATCACTCTCAATCAGTACCCCGTTCCTGCCTTCTCCCATACCCCCTCACTCCGCTATCCTTAAGAGCTCTATCCAGCTCTCTCTTGAAAGCATCCAACGAACTGGCCTCCACTGCCTTCTGAGGCAGAGAATTCCACACCTTCACCACTCTCTGACTGAAAAAGTTCTTCCTCATCTCCGTTCTAAATGGCCTACCCCTTATTCTTAAACTGTGGCCCCTTGTTCTGGACTCCCCCAACATTGGGAACATGTTTCCTGCCTCTAATGTGTCCAATCCCCTAATTATCTTATGTTTCAATAAGATCCCCCCTCATCCTTCTAAATTCCAGTGTATACAAGCCTAATTGCTCCAGCCTTTCAACATACGACAGTCCCGCCATTCCGGGAATTAACCTAGTGAACCTACGCTGCACGCCCTCAATAGCAAGAATATCCTTCCTCAAATTTGGAGACCAAAACTGCACACAGTACTCCAGGTGCGGTCTCACCAGGGCCCGGTACAACTGTAGAAGGATCTCTTTGCTCCTATACTCAACTCCTCTTGTTATGAAGGCCAGCATTCCATTGGCTTTCTTCACTGCTTGCTGTACCTGCATGCTTCCTTTCAGTGACAGATGCACTAGGACACCCAGATCTCGTTGAACATCCCCTCTTCCTAACTTGACACCATTCAGATAATAATCTGCCTTTCTATTCATTCTTCCAAAGTGAATAACCTCACACTTATCTACATTAAACTGCATCTGCCATGTATCCGCCCACTCACACAACCTGTCCAAGTCACCCTGCAGCCTTATTGCATCTTCCTCACAATTCACACTACCCCCCAGCTTAGTATCATCTGCAAATTTGCTAATGGTACTTTTAATCCCTTCATCTAAGTCATTAATGTATATCGTAAATAGCTGGGGTCCCAGCACCGAACCTTGCGGTACCCCACTGGTCACTGCCTGCCATTCCTCCGCAAGGGACCCATTTATCCCCACTCTTTGCTTTCTGTCTGTCAACCAATTTTCTATCCATGTCAGTACCCTACCCTCATCTCTTTCCTCTTCTCAGTCCTAAATGCCCTACCCCTTATACTTAAACAGTGACCCCTGGTTCTGGACTCCCCCAACATTGGGAACATTTTTCTTGCATCTACCCTGTCCAATCCTCTAAGAATTTTATATGTTTCTATAAGATCCCCTCTCATCTTCTAAATTCCAGCGAATACAAGCCCAGTCGACCCATTCTTTCATCATACGTCATTCCCGCCATCCCGGGAATTAACCTGGCGAACCTATGCTGCACTCCCTCAATAGCAAGAATGTCCTTCTTCAAATTAAGAGGCCAAAACTGCGCACAATACTCCAGGTGTGATCTCACCAGGGCCCTGTACAACTGCAGTAGGACCTCCTTGCTCCTAAACTCAAATCCTCTCGCAATGAAGGCCAACATGCCATTGGCTCATTGGTTTTCTTCACTGCCTGCTTTACCTGCATGCTTACTTTCAGTGACTGATGTACAAGCACACCCAGGTCTCATTGCACCTCCCCTTCTCCTAATCTGACACCATTCAGATAATGATCTGCCTTCCTGTTCTTGCCACCAAAGTGGATAACCTCACATTTATCCACATTATACTGCATCCGTCATGCTTCTGCTCATTCGCCCAACATATTCCAAGTCATCCTGCAGCCTTATAGTTTCCTCCTCGCAGCTCACACTGCCACCCAGCTTTGTGTCATCTGCAAACTTAGAGATGTGTCCCAGTGAGATTGCCCATTGTTCCTTACATTAATCATAATGCTCCTTATCGCATCATTCCTGTGATAGTTTCTTGAACCAATATTGTTTACCACTCCCATTCTTTGTTTCTTCTATTGCAAAAAAGTAACCAAGAATGTTAAACTGCCATTCCTATCCCTCTTTGAGGCAAGTTTCTCTCGTAACAATATTATACTTCCACATGTTGATCAGTGACTTCAGCTCACCTACCTTGTGCATCGTTTCTTACATTTAGATATATGCCATCAAGTACAAGCTGACTCTTGTGAAGATTTTCAAAACTTCCACTAATATTCTACCTTCCATTGGTAGACCTGTTTTATCTCTTTTTGAATTTTTGCTCATTGTTCCATTCCCCAGCCAAACTAATGTGCAGTGTGCCTGCGAGGATATTGGGCTTGATCTTGATGAAGTACAACCTCACTGTCCTATATTCAATGGCCTGTGTACAAGTCTGGCATAGATCAACTGAGTTTTAAAATATTAATCATTAGGGCATGAGTTTCAATCTACGCCTCCATGATAATTTGCTATTACTACCTTAAGATTCTAAATTAGACAAGTGAAAGGTAGTCTTTTTCCCCCAGCTCATGGATGGCATTGTGCATGTTTAAATAAGAAAGCATATTATAATCCAACTAAAAGTAAAGAAAACTCCTCTTAACCTTTTGACTTGGCTTGTACAAGCAAATCCCATCAATTTGGATGCTGGCTAAATGCCTAAATTTTAACTGCTAGTAGTCAGCAAATTTAGATGAGAACAAATCTCTTAATTTTCAAAATGAAGCTATTCTCAGAATGTTACAAAAAAGAGTAAAATGTTTTTTTAAATACCCAAAGTCTCACTTAGGAATAACCAGAAGTTTTGGTGGAAAAGGGTTGGGCTCCTTGAAGCAATATCCTTGAGAACAAATTAACAAAGACACCATTTCATGCACATCATTAACGAAATGAGCATCTGGAACCTGTAATTTAATTAAAACTATTTGCCGAGCTCTCTCGTAATATAGCTGAGCTAGTAAGGTAACAAACACACAAACCACACAAACCAGGAGATCTAAGATTCAATTTGCTTATATTGAGGTAGCTAATCTCATTTTGAGCGAACATATTTTGGCAGACCAGATTGCAAAATGAGGGAAAATAATCAGCTTCCTACTCGATTACATTTCAGCCACACTTGCTAGAAAAAGCATCAGTGAGTATTCGTTGGACAAATCCTGGTCTGGTTCTTCTCCAGCCTCCAAACACTCCCTTCAGTTCTATGAAGGAGTGGCTGTGGGAAAGGGTCACAAGAGATCCTGTAGAATAGTTTCCCCAAGAAGACTGTCAAAGCCATTCGACAGAATGCCTCGCCATCAACAAGCACAGAGACTTCTGTTAGATGGCAGTGAATGTAACCCTCCTCGTCAGATCTACCCTACAAGGTCAGAGTCTCACTTCCAATGCACATTGCCCTTGAGATGGCTGCAATGTGGATGACATGATTGTCCACCTTTTTGTGGTCTGCATGTTTGCCAAGGTGGTCTGAAGAATAATTCCAGCTACCCTTGTCAAGCTTCATCAGGAGCAACTGCATAATAAAGGATGCCCTGATCGACAGGCTGTTTCCTGGACGCACATCAACTGTTGCTGCAAGCAAAAGATGCACTTTGAAAAAGTTTTTACTTTAAAACTTGTTGATCTTTCAATGTAATGAGGAGTCCGCAGGTGAAGATTGCTGACTGGCACATTCCAGGCTGCAGGACACTAAGGGATGCATTGAAGCTCGATACAGCAAACTTAAAGGCTTTGTGGGGAAGATTTGTAAATTGAGGTGCTGCCGCCACGAGATACTGATGCTGGGTCCTGTTTAACAGCCTCTCAAACATTTGATAATAGGCGACACAAGTGCCTTTGGTGCTTTGTAAATAGAACCCACTGGTTAGATGCCATAATCAATACATTGATTCATTACAGTATGAATGTAAAGAAAGATATATACTAATTATATTGTCATTTCTGCATGTATTTTTATGAATTAAAAAATATATAAAATGAAGCTTCCTCAAAATCTTCTTTTCGGTACAACCACTATATAGGCTTCGTGGGGATGGTCTAGGATCCTGTCACCACTGGAAATTGAGGGGCTGGGCTATAATAAACAGCCTTTCAAACATTCCATAGGTGCATCGAGAAAACAGGAATGACTTTGAACTGATCGCACAATAAATGCCGAGAAAGGTTTGTCGAGTGCATTTACAGTATATTATGAATAAAGTATATTTTTGACATTAAAAATCTCTACTCTCAGTCTTAGAATTCTAAACCCAATTATGATTGGGCATCTATGTACAACAGACATTAAATAATTGCTTTTAACAAAATAAAATATGAGGACACTTCAACAGAAGGTAAATTTGATACCAAATTACAGGGTTAGGTGTCTGAAGACGGGTCCTGACCTGAAACCACCCACCCTTTTTCTCCAGAGATGCTGCCTGACCCACTGAGTTACTCCAGCACTTTGCGCCTACAGACCGGGTTAGGTGAGCAGAAATTTGGTCAACAAGGAAAGTTTTAAAGGACACCATAAAGGGGGAGAAAACAATAGCTGTAAGTTTAGGTTGGAAACTTAAGGGCTCGGTGCCCAAGTACCTAAAGGATTAAACACCAATGATGGTCCAATGAAAAAAATCAGGGTTAAGGTAGAAATAACAGAGATGGATAACTGAATTGATGGTGGTTTTCAAAACAAGATTACAATTTTTTAATTATCATATTGTTGGAAACCAATGCCGATTAGTGGGTGTAGAAAGTGACAACAATGCATGAAGACAAATGACCAATCAGTAATTCTCTGGGTTTTTTTAAATAGAAAAAATTATTTCAAAGAAAAATTCCACAAACGTTTTAAAATATAAAAACCCAGTAGACAACTATCACTGGGTTGCTCAGTTAATCAAATCCTGCTTCATTTTCCATTTCCACACCTCATGAAGTAACCTCAAACACTTAATGATTTTAGACATGGTATATTGTTTACATTATTGTAATTGCTGAAATTACACTGATCAACAACTCAAATTTTCAACATAATGTTTCAAGACTCATCACAAATGAGAGCAACACTGGTTGAAAAAACTTTTCTGGTCACTTGGAAACTCAAATTAAGATCAAGGAAGGAGATAAATGAAAAACACCATTTCACTTTTCACATTTGGATTTAATTTGGATTTCTTAAAAACAGCCTGCCGAGGATGCGGTATTGTGATGTTGAGAAAATACTTTCACTGACAAACTTAAACCACCTCTGACCATAGAGCAAGCAGCAGAGGCACCAAAGTAGGTTGCGTACAGACAACCAAACAGTCTTTCCAAGGGTTAGGAAAGTTAAACAGCTAGGACCTTGGTTCTAAAGCCACCGTGCAGGTACAATAGTTAAGACAAGATCTTTTATATTTTCCAGAAAAGACCATCTGTGTTTTATGTATCAGGGATTATCAGGTTAATTATTTTACCAATGAAAAATCTGAATGATTGTAAATACAAATATAATTATCTTTCTCTGTTCCTCAGTCCTTTAAGTTTTTGACTATCAACCATATTCTGTACAAAATAATCCAGGGAATTTTACAGAATATTTAAGCCTCTAATCTATTGTTTAAAATAAAATGTTGAAGAAATAAGTGCAGTTGGTTTAAAGTTCTCTTTAAGGCTCTCTAAATAGCCAGTTGGTTAAAAGCAAAAGCCATGGTGGTACAATTCCAAAAGTCTGTACATTAAATTGAGCAGCCAACATATCTCACAAAATATTAATGAAAGATGGGCTAATTGAAAGAATAAGCAAAAAAAATAAAACATCAAATCCATTTAGAAGAGTACTTAAAATCATACTAAAGTTGTACCTCAAAATTTCCCCAGGAATTTTACAAACTCTAATGTAAAAGTTTGCCAGCAACTGGTTCTCAGGCCTGACTCAATGACACTGAGACAACTGCCAATGAGCCTGTAAACTGAACAGGCTGAGCCAAGCTGTTTACTGTCTTAACAAAAATCAACAGTTCAGTGCATAGGAAAATAATATCAGAGAGTAACCGATCCCCCATCAAAATGAAAAATCACACCCTGGGATTATGTTATCATTTGCACATTAAGAATTATTCAACCCAGTGAAAGGATTCAATTCTCCCATAACCATGATACATCACAATTAAGAACAGGAGCGAAAATGTTTGCAATTAAATCTCTGCAGAATTCACACTTACTTGTTGATGTAAAATCACAACCTAATTTATCTAATACTATCTCATACTACCAAAACAACAGTAGTAAGGGAAAAGATTGTCCATAGAGCACTCTCTCTCATCTGAAGTAGCAAAAAGATACCATTAATTCAATTGACAGTGGGCAAATCATGTTTGACATGTATTGCAGAAAGATGATGCTCAAAACACAATTCCATTTAATACAAACTATTTCACACTATACAACACTGTAGATCATCTCAATCTGGTTTTTCACACCACCACAAATGATTGTACTTCACCTCGCAACGCAACACCTCAATTTTCAGACATCCTAAATTACACAGAGCAAAATATAGGATTGTATTACATGGTGTTTTTACCTGTGCAAAAAGGCAGCGTGGATATTTTAGTAACGATCTCCAAGTGTATGCACTGAATTATTCACAATCAAAGGAATTTGTTTTAAAACCATACATTCATGCATATGCAAAAACTGATTATTTTTTTTTAAATCCACCATTTCAAGTCTTAAAATCATGCAGAGTAAACAAAATGTCTCGAATATGTTCCCCTACTCCTGTGTAGTACATTGAGATGAGCAGTAATTCAAATAATTGTGACTGCCCATGCCTTGTTGCCCCAGTGTTACTCATTGCCCAGTCTATCCCAGGCCTGCGATACCCGCTTCACCACCAGGCCCGGGATGTTGCCTCCATTCCAGGCCACAGCGAGGAGTCTGCTCCCCTTACGTGGGCCTCTGTCTATTTTCGGCTTCGGTATCGATAATTGGTTGGGGCCGAGATTGAGATGAGCTTGCTCGAGCTCTGCTCGCTACCCCATTCCCTTCTCCACTCTCCACCCACCCTCCCTCCCTCCACTCCCACCCTCACCCACCCCCCTGGCGGCTGCCTGCCTGCCCCCCTCACAGGCTCGAGTGGGGCGCCGCGCCACAGGCTAGCCCTCCCGGACTCCTCACCCTGTGCCACTCGCTGGCCCTGAGAGAGGCCCCGCCGCTGCCAGAGCTGGGGGTGTTGGCCACTGGCAGTCAGTGTCCCCCTCTGTGTGTGTGTGTCCCGCTCGCACGGCCGTCCCCAGGCCCGGTCCCACTCCCGCTCCGTCTCAGCTCCAGGCTCGGCCTACACCCGGAACTACTTCCAGCGCCGGGCCTCGCCGCCCAGTGTAGCGCTCCGCCCGGTCGCAGCACCGCGCAGACACCTCCGAATCCCGCAAAGAAGAGCCAGGGGAGCCCTGCTGTTACTCCCATTCGCCCAGTGCATGGTTCACGTCCCGCTTACCGCAAAAGCCGATTAGAGAGGTCAGACTGGCAGTTTTGTCTGTGAATAAATGAAGCTTTGGCTTCCCAGTATTTGACTTTTCCATTGATCTTTCCTTATTTTGGTTTACCAGTGCTGCCTCCCTCGCAAGACGACACATGGCAACACGTAAGAAAGACACACAGTGCTGGATTAACACATTGGGTCAAGCAGCATCTTTGTAGAAAAGTAATAGGCGACGTTTCAGGTCGAGACCCTTTGTGACCCGCTGAGTTATTCCAGCATTTTGCGTCTATCATCGGTGTAAACCAGCTTCTGCAGTTGAAAAGAAGGCTGGGGTTAGACCCGAATCGTCACCCATTCCCCTTCACTCCAGAGATGCTGCCTGTCCCGCTGAGTTACTCCAGCATTTTGCGTCTATCTTCGGTTTAAACCAGCATCTGCAGTTCCTTCCTACACACCTTTCAGTTTATTATTGTTTTAACAGTGGCTAATGTTCTTTTAAAATAGCATTGTAGTCCCCATGCACAAAATTACTTACATAACATTTTATTTTGATCGTATAAATATTTCCTTTTGCATTGATCATCGTGTTTACATTACTCTATAACCGTGTCTCTGGTTCAGTGATACTCCGTTGCCGTAAAATGCATGAGGCTTTGTGTGAAAAATACGGAATAAACACATCTAACATATACAAATACCCTGCAATTTAATATATATTAAATAGTAGATCTTCAGTATTTTGATGTCTACACCCATACAATGTTGGGAATGACAGGAGTGGGGAGCAGTTTAACAGGTGTACAAAAGAAATATTTGTGCAATTGATAGGATTCAGAAAGAAGTTACTAAAGACGTGCTCAAGGAGAGAATTACAGTTTATTTTTTTTAAATAAATATACCGATAAACAAAGATTTCCATACCTGCTGCAGGTTGATGAAGTCCTTTAGCCAGAATCCTTTCTATTGGTTCCCTCATTATTAAGAATCTTTTCAATTGCTGGAAGGGAGATGAAGGTTACAAGCATCCATTCCTAAGCACGTTAGATGAATGCCCACTCTTGCTGTCAATCCGAGAATTTTGCATATCTCTGCAGTTCCAGAATTTGTGATTCCGTGTCGATGTAGCCTCATGTTGCCACAATGTTGTATCGTTACGCACAGGATGCTTGCAAAGAATCATGCATGTGTTTTCAGACATTACAGCATTACTACCTAACTGAACCCTTTAAAACACCGTGTTATCTAAAGAAAGATTCCTGTATATAAGAAAAAATATTGCCACTGCACACCAATCAGTATAGATTACAAACTTATCATTCATGTGCAGATTTACATGAAGGATAATATTAAACATAAATATTACCCTTTCATTTAAAATGTTGATTTTTTTTACCCAGTATAGGTTCAAAACCAGCATTAAACTTCATTTTATTGAAAAAATAAGATTGCAGCTAACAATTCTTCCATGTTATTTGTAGGAAGTGTTATTAGTTGGAAGGAACTGCAGATGCTGGAAGCCTGAAGAAGGGTCTCAACCCGAAACGTTACCCATTCCTTCTCTCCAGAGATGCTGCCTGTCCTGCAAAGTTACTCCAGTATTTTGTGTCTATCTACTAAAAATGTTATTACTTTATTTTCCATTTTTCCATAGTTGATGGTTTTGGCTCCTATTTGTTAATTGGACTGTTTTATTTTGTTTTCTTCTCTTTTACTCATATGTAACCATATAAAAATAATAGTTAATCTAATTTTTGTGCATGATGATTTAAGGTTATAAGGTCATAAGTAATAGGAGCAGAATTAGGTAATTTGGCCCATCAAGTCTTCTCCACCATTCAATCATGGCTGATCTATCTCTCCCTCCAAACCCCATTCTCCTACCTTTTCCCCTTAACCCCTGACACGCGTACTAATCAAGACTCTATCTGTGTAATTTGTGAATTCTGGTCAGCTGGAAGACACATGGACTAGAATAAAAACTTAACATCTATATTTTATTACCTCTATTCTTTTATCCCTGTGCACTGCATGAATATGTACCAAAGAGCTTCATGGACCACGAAGCTTACATCCAAGGTGTCATGGATTTACAAATCTTAGACTCCTGGTACCTAGGAAACATGGTGTTTGATCAATAATTTGGCACTATCTGTCAAAAGTTCTAAAAGCAAACTTTTCCAAACCTCCACTCATGTACAATGACAAAATATCAATTCTTTGATCCTACAGGGCTAGATTAAGCTGTAGTTTTAGGGCCATATATTAAAGGGATTTTGATTTACTAAACCATAAGGAGGAATTGAAACTGAAGTGTGAACTGTCAGCCCTCAGAGCAGCTGGTATCCATTCACTATTCATATCCCAACAGGCCAATCACACAACTCAATGAATAATGAATAATCAAACAATTTGAGTACTTACTATCAGATTGATCATGGGAATAGCTGGCATCAAAGAACCTTAACTGTATGAATTGATATCCAGTAAATCTATGCTTCCTGTCATTTCAGCATTGGTTCTGTCGAACAGACATGCATTTCAATGTTAAATAGATGGTTGGAATTTGGCAGTGATCTGGTTATTATTGGCTAATAAAATCTCCAAAAGACAGATGGAATTTGTTTTTAATACATTTAAAGGAAAAATATTTTGGCGGTGATTTTAGATTATTGATTGAGAAACATGTAATCAAAGCACATCACATCAGTTATTAATTCTCCAATCTTCTGATATAGCCACAAGGATTTGAAAGTAGCCTTTAGGAGCTTGGTTGGTTGGTTCTTGGTCTTCCAAAATATTCCAAATGGAATTTAAACTGGAGATGATGACATGGGAGTTGGAACGATGACCCACAACTAGGGGTTGTATGATATTGAAGGCACTGGACTAATCTCATTGTAAATTCCAGATGATTTTTCCAACACTAAATTGAATCCTGCTGTAGAATGTGGTGATGTCACCATTCCTGTGAAACAATTCAATGTTGTTTCTTTATCAACAAACAAAGCTTGAGTAATCTGATAATTTCCCATTGGTCTCCCAAACTGGGATAAAAACTGAAAAGTAATGGAGAGTATGAAAATTATGAAAATGAATAAAATATGCTGGAATAATAAAGCAGGTGTGTGGTTGATACCTGTAGGAATGCTACAGGTTAATATTTTGACGTGGACTGCATTCCAAATATATTTATTACTGTGAATAAAGGACTGTTGAAATATGACTTTTTTTTTCAAATGTTGACAAGTAATCAGGATATTTCCACCATTTGGACCATTTTTGCTGTAGAAGGAGAAGTTGGGAAAAGGCTAAATGATGTTAGTTGAATGTTTGCATCAATATGGAAGCCTATCCTGCCTGGTCAAACCGCATGTCAAAAACCTCGGCGTGTTATTTGACTCTGCATTAAAATTTGACAAGCAAGTCAACGCTGTGGTAAAAGCCAGCTTCTTCCAACTTCGTACCATAGCTAAAATCAAACCTTTCCTCCAATTCGACGACACTGAAAAAATCATTCACGCTTTCATTTCCTCCCGCCTAGACTACTGCAATTCCCTATACACTGGGATCAGCCAATCTTCCCTGTCCCGCCTGCAACTGGTCCAAAACGCCGCAGCGAGACTCCTGACGGGTACCCGTAAAAGGGACCACATCACGCCGATTCTGGCCTCTCTCCACTGGCTCCCTGTACGGTACAGAATCAACTTCAAGCTCCTCCTATTCACATATAAAGCCCTAAATGGACATTCCCCCCCCCACATCAAAAATCTTCTAACCCACCTCTCTAACTCCAGGTCCCTCAGGTCGGCCGACTTGGGGCTACTCACTATCCTGCGGTCTAGGCTTAAGCTCAGGGGTGACCGCGCTTTTGCGGTTGCAGCTCCTAGACTGTGGAACAGCATCCCTCTCCCCATCAGAACTGCCCCCTCCATCGACTCCTTTAAGTCCAGGCTCAAAACCTATTTCTACTCCCTAGCGTTTGAGACTCATTGAGGAGGCGCTGTGAACTGTTTTGTATGTGCTGTTGTGTTTGTATGCTACTGTATGTTTCATTTTTTTTTTCCTTAGTACCTAAT
Organism: Rhinoraja longicauda; assembly: GCF_053455715.1. Taxonomy (NCBI): domain Eukaryota; kingdom Metazoa; phylum Chordata; class Chondrichthyes; order Rajiformes; family Arhynchobatidae; genus Rhinoraja; species Rhinoraja longicauda. The sequence continues at coordinate 27,727,489 of NC_135982.1, read as the reverse complement.
CAGATGTACAGCACTTTGGTCAACGTGGGTTGTTTTTAAATGTGCTATACAAATAAAATTGACTTGACTTGAATATAGTTGTCCTCCAGTATCTTTGAGAAAGGTACAGAGCAATTTCTTTTCAATAAACTTCCTGCAATTTAACTTACAGCGAGGAAAAAAAAGATTGATTGAAAAAATATTGTATCTTGCTGACCAGTTGTGGTCAAGTGACCAAAACTGTTGTCTGATAATTTCAGGCATACTCATTGACAATTATTACCATGCAAATATTCAACCTATGTGCTAATTGAATGCATTGAATATCTCATTGGAAATAGTGAACATTAGTTTTTTTAAATATTTGAACCATTTATGACAATTATTTTGGCTCCAGCAACAAATTAATAATCCAAGGACCCAAACAGTCTTTCCAGGTGAGACAAAGGTTCACCTGCACCTCCTCCAACCTCATCTATTGCATCCGCTGCTCTAGATGTCAACTCATTTACATCGGCGAAACCAAGCGCAGGCTCGGCGATCGCTTCGCTGAACACCTGCGCTCGGTCTGCATGAACAAAACTGATCTCCCGGTGGCCGAGCACTTCAACTCCCCCTCCCATTCCCAGTCCGACCTTTCTGTCATGGGCCTCCTCCAGTGCCATAGTGAGGCCCACCGGAAATTGGAGGAACAGCACCACATATTTCGCCTGGGCAGTTTGCAGCCCAGTGGTATGCAGTCCCTCTGTCCCTCCCTTCCCCTCTCCCTTCCCAGATCTCCCTCTATCTTCCTGTCTCCACCTATATCCTTCCTTTGTCCCGCCCCCGACATCAGTCTGAAGAAGGGTCTCGACCCGAAACGTCACCCATTCCTTCTCTCCCGAGATGCTGCCTGACCTGCTGAGTTACTCCAGCATTTTGTGAATAAATTAATAATCATGTTGGTTCAGTGCTCAGTCGCTGAAATATAAAATAATGGTAATAAAGATAACCTATAATGGTTTAAGAATTCATCTTGTTTCTGTTTTTAAAGTGAAGGTTTATTGGTTCTCTGCAACAATGTGACTGTTGCCATGGTAATCAATGCTCATTGTGAGCATTGTGATTGGGACTTTAATGTACAGAATCACTTGAGCATCTGAGTATTAAGAGTAAATTTATCATGGTAATGTTCTTGGTATGAGAGCTCAACGTATAATTCAAATAAATGTTCAAGGGTCTTTAAGGTAGGAGTAGACCAGCCAGCCTTTGAGCCTTTCTGTCACTGAGCTGGACTTGCTGTTCATGACCATTTTCTTACTTTTGTTCCATATCGAGTCAAAGTGTCATAGAGTTATAAAGCACGGAAACAGGCCCTTCGACCCAGCTTGCCTATACCCACCAAGGTGACCCATCTACACTAGTCCCATCCGCCCCATTTGGCCTTTGTCCCTCTAAACCTTTCCTATCCATGTACCTGTCCAAATGACTTTTAAATGTTGTTATAGTTTCTGCCTCAATTGCCTCCTCTGGCAGCTCATTCCATATGGGTAGGGTGAAACTGCAGATGATGGTTAAACCGAAGACAGCCACAAAAAGCTGGAGTAACTCAATGGAACATCTCTAGCGAAAAGGAATAGGTGAAGTTACTGGTCGAGACCCTTCCTCAGAATGAGAGTTGGGGAGTCAGCTCATTTCATATACCCACCACCACGATACCTGTGGATATAGTCATCTTACAAAAACCTATCTACCTAACTCAACCTTTGTGTGAAAACATTTTTGTGGAAAATGTTGGACTACTTTAGAATAGTAAAAGTCATTGATAAATGCAAATTGACACTACTGCACCCTCCATTAGTCGCAGCATCCACAACCTTTTGGAAGGACAGAGTCACAATCCTCCACATCCTTTTTGTGTGTTCAAATTGGTTCTTTGTTCTGTTTCTGTATAACCAATCCGTACATTTAAAATGATATCTGATCAATTTTGATTCCTCTACCACGGTGTAGATTATATTGTCTGCGTAAGGGTAGTTCTGCTGTAATGTGTGTCTCCATAACACAAACTGGATATGATGCAAGTGATAAATTAGGGAATGTTGTTTACAAAACACGGGCTGAAATAATTAGAATGAGATTTTGATCGAGAACGAGAGAACCACTTAAACATTTATTTGGAAATTCACAAGCAGAAAAAGGCTGCCTTGGATTTAAACAGAATAGGGAACAAAGAAAATCCTGTTTCCATACAACGTTCCTGCAGTAATCGGACACCATTGTCTTTTAAAGCACAGCTGCTACTTTAACCTTAGTGGCCACTGAAATTAACAAATAATCGCTTCTATTGATAATTAAGCTATTACCAGCCTTTAGTATTTTTACTTACAGCAACAAAACTAAACTTACGTCATTGAATGCACCTCTATTTTTGGAAAATCCTGCAGGAAAACTGTCGTTGCAAGTCTGAATCTCTTGCCCATAACCTCTTAGACAATAGACAATAGGTGCAGGAGGAGGCCATTCGGCCCTTCGAGCCAGCACCACCATTCAATGTGATCATGGCTGATCATTCTCAATCAGTACCCCGTTCCTGCCTTCTCCCCATACCCCCTGACTCCGCTATAGAATAGAATAGAATAGTTCCTTTATTGTCATTGTAACATGAGCCATGTACAACGAAATTGTAAAATGTCAGCCAGTCAGTGCACCATTCAAACATTTCTAAAAGCTAACGATACATACAAGGTAAAATATTTTAAAAAAGATAAACAACTAAAATAAATATCATGAAAATAGCACGCATAAACATTAAGAGCTCTAACGAGCTCTTATCCCCATTGACACAATTGTCTTTATAATACTTGTTTCTGAAACATGGGGAAGCAACTATTGCATTATAGCAGAATCACCTGGATATTTCTTCAATAAATATATGGCACCACTTTTGATATAGTGATATATTTAGTGATATAGTGATATATTTAGTGATATAGTGATATATTTTGATTTGTGGTTGGTTGAGGGTAAACTGTCTTCACTAAATGATGTTTGTCTGGCAACTTTGCCTATTACTTCCCTTACCAAATAGTAACACAAAAAAAGCCTTGTGATTACCATACAAGATTATATATTTTCTCGGACAAAGGGGCGGCATAATGGCGTAGCGGTAGAGTTGCTGCCTCACAGCGCCAGAGACCTGAGTTCGATTCTGACTATGGGTACTGCCTGTGTGGAGTTTATACGTTCTCTCTGTGACCGCAGGGGTTTTCTCCGGGTGCTCCGGTTACCTCACCCCACACTCCAAAGACCTACGGGTTTGTATGTTAATTGGCTTTGGTGAAAATTGTAAATTGCCCTTAATGTGTAGGATAGTGTTAGTGCTTGGGGTGATCGCTGGTCGGCAAGGACTCGGTGGGCCAAAGAACCTGTTTCTGTGCTGTATCACTAAATTAAAGTCTATCAAATTATGATTTCACTTTAAACATCATGATTGGAATCTCACCTTCCACCCCACCAGCCAGCGGATCCAACATATCATCCACCAACATTTCCGTCACCTACAACAGGACCCCCCACTGGCCATATCTTCCCATCCCCTCCCCTCTCTGCGTTCTGCAGAGACCGTTCCCTCCGCAACTCCCTGGTCCACTCGTCCCTTCCTACCCAAACCACCCTAACCCCGGGCACTTTCCCTTGCAACCGCACGAGATGCAACACCTGTCTCTTTACCTCCCCCCTCAACTCCATCAAAGGACCCAAACAGTCTTTCCAGGTGAGACAGAGGTTCACCTGCACCTCCTCCAACCTCATCTACTGCATCCGCTGCTCTAGATGTCAACTTATTTATATCGGCGAAACCAAGCGCAGGCTCGGCGATCGCTTCGCTGAACACTTGCGCTCGGTCCGCATTAACGCAACTGATCTCCCGGTGGCCCAGCACTTTAACTCCCCCTCCCATTCCCGGTCTGACCTCTCTGTCATGGGCCTCCTCCAGTGCCATAGTGAGGCCCGCCGGAAATTGGAGGAGCAGCACCTCATATTTCGCCTGGGCAGTTTGCGGCCCGGTGGTATGAACGTCGACTTCTCCAACTTCAGATAGCTCCTCTGTCCCTCCCTTCCCCTCCTCCTTCCCAGATCTCCCTCTATCTTCCTGTCTCCACCTATATCCTTCCTTTGTCCCACCCCCGACATCACTCTGAAGAAGGGTCTCGACCCGAAACGTCACCCATTCCTTCTCTCCCGAGATGCTGCCTGACCTACTGAGTTACTCCAGCATTTTGTGAATAAATCGATTTGTTCCAGCATCTGCAGTTATTTTCTTATACATATGATTGGATAATGCCTCAGTCATCTATACCTTCATGGGAATACAAGTCAAATTTATGCAGTTGTTCTTGTAACTTAAGCCTTCAGTCTGAAGAAGGGTCCCAACCTGAAACATCGCCTTCAGAGATCCTCCAGAGATGTTGCCTGACCCACTGCGTTACTCCAGCATTTTGTGTTCTAGTTATAAATTTTTGCTGTAAACATATGAGGACTGTGATTATACTGCAAAGATAATCCATAGCTACTTTAGTTGCTATCTAATCACTAGATGGGTGACATTTTTAAACTATTTAAAATTATTAGTTAGATACAAAATGCTGGAGTAACTCAGCAGAACAGGCAGCATCTCTGGAGAGAAGGAATGGGTGACGTTTTGGGTCAGGACCCTTCTTCAGATCCTTCTCTTCTCATTCCTTCTCTCCAGCACAATTCCAGAGCAGACCCATTCCTTCTCTCCAGAGATGCTGCCTGTCCCGCTGAGTTACTCCAGCATTTTGACCCCATTCCTTCAAAGATACTGCCTGTCCCACTGAGTTACTCCAGCATTTTGTATCTACCTTCGATTTAAACCAGCATCTGCAGTTCTTTCCTACATATCAAATGATTAGTTGTTCGGTAACATTTGTTATCATATTTTCTTACTATTGGTTTGTCTCAAATGAGAGAAGTATTCCTTACAGTATGTAGAACAAAAGGGAAGTTCCAAAAGGGAAGTTAGAGATTTGAAAAATTTGGACAAGAGCTTGTAGATATCATGAAATTGCTATTTTAACCTTATACATTGTATTCTTATTTTTACAAATTTCTATTTTAGTTTCACATGTCAATGTTCTTTAAAGGAAACATCCCATCAAGAATGATGATGAACAACCAGGCAAATAACTGGAGGAGCAAGTTTCATGAATATCCCCAAAGATAGAAACAAAATGCTGGAGTAACTCAGCGGTTCAGGCAGCATCTCTGAAGAAAATGGATAGGTGACATTTCGGGTTGGGACCCTTCTTGAGACTTAAGGGTTAAACATCACCTATCCATGTTCTCCAGAGATGCTGCTTGACCCACCTGAGTTATTAAAGCATTTTGTATCTATCTTTTGTATAACCAGCATCTGCCGTTCCTCTTTTTTACATTATATTTCACGAATATCCTTCTGCCATGGCATATAAGTATAATACACCATACTTTCAGTTCCATCATGGAACTGCCGAGATGAAGATGCCCAGCAAGTTCAGTAATAGCAGTTATTATGAATAAGCCTCTTAAAAAGATACTTATTAATGCCTTTTTATAGAGTTTACTCAACAGAAAAGGCATTGGTGCAGAGAAAATCCTGTTCAGAGCCACTGTACAAGAACTAGTCATCCACTAACCAATCTATTCTGTTACAACTAGCGTTTGATGGCACTGGGCCTGGATTCGCTGGGGTTTAGAAGGATGAGGAGGGACCTCATTGAAACTTATCGAATAGTGAAAGGCTTGGATAGAGTGGATGTGGAGAGGATATTTCCACTAGTGGAAGAGTCTTGGATCAGTACCCTGTTTCTGCTTTTTCCCCATATCTCTTGATTCCGCAAGCCCCAAGAGCTATATCTAACTGTCTCTTGAATACATCCAGTGAATGTATGACCTTATGACAACTGGATCACTGATTCTTAACAATGCAGGGTATTATGTTATCCGTAGCCTGACAAGTTATTGTCTTATCCAGCATTAACAAAGTGATGGATGGAGCCATCAGTGGTGCCAGCATGCAACAGTGACTCACCATTAGTCTGTTCACCAACTCTCGGTCTGAATCATTGCCACGTGTCATCACAGTATTAATTTGAGATGAATGCGAAAGCTGAATGACAAAGAGGTAGTGAGAGTAGCTGTCTGACATATTAAAGTCACATGCAGTCAAATCTGGCAATGCTTTCCACAAGACGAACCTGCAGAAGTAATCCACTGGATTAATCTTTAAAATATACTCACATTTACAGAACATAGTTCACAAATTCAGGACAGTCCAATGCATGAAATGTTCCAGCTAGTTTGCACCTTGACATATCTATCTCTGCTTTAAAAATATCCATTGACTTGGCCTCCACAGCCTTTTGTGGCAAAGAATTCCAGACTCACCACCCTCTGGCTACAGAAATTCCTCCTCATCTCCTTCCTAAAGGAACATCCTTTAATTCTGAGGCTATGACCTCTGGTCCTAGAATCCCCCTCTAGTGGTACATCCTCTCCACATCCACTCTATCCAGGCCTTTCACTATTTGGTAAGTATCAATGAGGTCCCCCCTCATCCTTCTAAACTCCAGCGAGTAGAGGCCCAGTGCCGTCAAACGCTCATCACATGTTAACCCACTCATTCCTAGGATAATTCTCGTAAACCTCTTCTGGACCCTCTCCAGAGCCAGCACATCCTCAGATATGGGGCCCAAAGTTACTCACAATACGCCAAATGCACCTGATCAGCACCTTATAGAGCAGGGGTGTCAAACTCATTTTAGGTCACTGGTCGGAATAGGCAAAATGCAACTTCATGCGGGCCGGATCAGTTGTGCATGTGCGAATGCACGCGCGCTTGCTCCCACAGCTTTTGTTGCCTTCGTTTTTTCAACCTGCTCTCATGTGTCTCAGTCTCTGCTATAGCTACAAAGTGTTTCACTTTACGAATTTTGTTTCTTATGAAGAAGATTGCCTAACAAGCATTACTTTTATGATTGGTATTAACTTACAGTCGTAGGGTACAAGAAAGTTGTGATGAGAGAGAAAAAAACGATGTTATTTTGCTAAGATTGTTTCGGGAGCAACAGCCTTTCCATTAATAAATCATTTGGAATCGAACATTAGCAGACACAAATGTAGACCTAACGAAACAAATTGTAAACGTAAGCTACACAACTGCACCAAATTTTTATTAGCAAGCTTCCAGCAATCAAACTCAGACAATGAATACAGTTAGCCTCTAATTTTTATTGAAGTGATCACATTTACAATAATAGAATAGTCAGAAAATGAATGAATCACAATATTATGACACTCAATATTTCATAATGCATTTTGCTTACATGTCGCGGTGCATCGAACAGTGTCACTCATTTTTCACTTGCTGCTTCCAGACACCTAACATCTCTTGGCTTCAACCAGCCTGTCAACATCAGGGACCTCAGGTAGACACAAAATGCTGGAGTAACTCAGCGGGTCAGGCAGCATCTCTGGTGAGAAGGAATGGATGAAGTTTCGGGTCGAGACCCTACTTCGGAAGAGTCTGAAGAAGGGTCTCGACCCGAAACGTCACCCATTCCTTCTCTCCAGAGATGCTGCCTGACCCGCTGAGTTACTCCAGCATTTTGTGTCTACCTTCGATTTAAACCAGCATCTGCAGGTTTTTTTTCCTAAACATCAGGGACCAGTTGTCTGTTAGTTATACATTGTAAAATAATTTCTCTTTAATTCCGATTCCAACCTCCCAGAAGAAATAAAGAACCAGCAGACGTCTCGGTTGAAATTCTCATGTAAAAAAAAGAGGAAATGAAAAGGTTTGTTTTCTTCACGCTGTTTTACTATTTGGGGGTGAAATGCAACAGACTTCTGTGGTGTTTGCTTTCTTCCTTGGGGTTGTTGGTGCTTCCAGTCCACTCCAGTCCGTCGCACAACTCCGCTCTGCCACATCCCGCTCCGCTCCAGCCGCGGACTCGCAGCTCTCGTCGCCGAGCCGGATGGGACTGCAACTGACACTGCGCCCGCCCGCCCTCCCGTCGCGCTGCCCGCCAGGAACTGTAGTCCGCAACCTTCCTCCCGGCTACCATTCACACGTGCCCTGAATTACAACCCCCGACATGCCGCAATAAATGCTGCCCGCCCTCCACACCGTGATTGACAACGCAGCTTTTTTCCCCCAAATCATCCTGTGGGCCGGATTAGTCCCCTTTGCGGGCCGGATGCGGCCTGCAGGTCGATAGTTTGACAGCCCTATTATAGAGCCTCAGCATTACATCCCTAACATCCCATGATAGAATTCCATATGTAGTTTGAGGGTGAAACAAGACCAAAAACACTGTCTTAAACTTAAATAAAAGGAATTGTAATAGTGTAGAAATGGAGTTATCCAAGGTCGATGAGGAAAATAAACAAAGAGACCTGGCAGTACATCAACAGTGGCAGATAGACAATAGACAATAGGTGCAGGAGTAGGCCATTCGGCCCTTCGAGCCAGCACCACCATTCAAAGTGATCATGGCTGATCATTCTCAATCAGTACCCTGTCCCTGCCTTCTCCCCATACCCCCTGACTCCGCTATCCTTAAGAGCTCTATCTAGCTCTCTCTTGAATGCATTCAAAGAACTGGCCTCCACTGCCTTCTGAGGCAGAGAATTCCACAGATATTCAAACAACTGGTCCACAAATTTATAACAACTGGAAAGAGGGGTTCCATGAAAAAGAGACACAATTTGTGGTTAAGAAAGGAGGTCAAGAATAATATTAAATTGAAAGTAGGGCTTGCAAAGTAGATAGATCAAAGCAAACAAGACATAAAAACAAACAAACAAACAAAAGATTGTATTAATACTAGAGGTAGTGGACCCATTGGTTAAAAATTTTCGGCACTTGCTAAATTCCAGGAGGTTGCCAAAGGACTGGAAAACAGGCAATGTGATTCCCATGTTTCTAAAGGGAGGGAGCAGAAGGTTGGAAACTCTAGACCAGCTAGGTTAACATACATTGTCGGCAAGATGTCAAGTATCTTCCCGACCCATTAATTTCCCCCAAAATATATTTTTCACTAATGATAACATCTTTGATTTCCTAATTCACACTGGACCTGTAGTTTACAGTTTTCTTACATGATACAAGCTCAAAATATTTGTTTAATTTTTCTCCCATTTCCATAATCCCCAATATAATTTCTCATGTTTCAGTCTGCAAGCGACTCATATTAATTACACCAAAATTGTTCCTTTTACATAGCTAAAGAAGCTCTTACCATCTGATTTTGTTTTTCACATTAGATTACTTTCATTTCTTACCTACCCTATTCTTATCACTTTTCGTTTTCCCATTCCTCACACAGTCCATTTATATCCAGATGGCATTACTAAACCTTGCAAATCGTGGTTTTAAAACTGAATGGGACAACAAAAAAAAACAGCATTAATAATCTCTCCAAACATTAAAATGTAATCATGTGGAAAACACATGTCAATGTCAGTGCGTATCATACTAAAATCATATTTCCAGTTTTAGTCACTAAGTTACAAAGGCTTAGAAGCAGATCCTTGTATCAGTCGATTAAATTATATATCAACAATTGAGAAAGCTTCAGCACTTAATAAGATAATGATCTGCTATAAAATGGCAGTACTTGAGCACTCAAAGGTAATGGCAGAAGGAGGCAGAGATCACAAAGTGGAAAATTTAACACTGATGCCAGGAAGCTCTTCCTCACACAAAACACAATCAACACTTTGGGATTGTTTTTATTGTTTTAAATTCAGTTTGCATTAGTTTTTGAATATTACCTTCACCGAAATATTTCACCCCAAACTGTGCAGTACCTCCTTGGTGTTACATCAGAGTATATTCAGATCATATTATGAAGATTAGAACTTGTATCTTCCTAAGTATGAGGTGGTAAAAGTGGTATGAAAGAATACACAAAAATATTAAAAGGCAGCTGGCTCTAGTAAGAGATTGCATCGATTTTTCTGCTATATTATGCTTTTCCATATCTATCATATGAGTGCCACAGTTCAACCAATTAAAAATACCTTTCTTGTAAATTCTTTCTTGCAACTTAGTTCCACCAGATGGCAGCATAAATCAAGCACCCATGACGAAGTATTGAAGGATCAGAGCCAATGTAATTAACGGGCAGTCAACTGATGCTTCTAGTGACACAGATATCACCAAAGATGCCAAGGCAGAACAGATGGCCACTTCTTCAAATTTATTTCCTGAAGGATTCTACTGAAAGTGGGAAAAGGGTGTATTGCATTTTTTGTTTGGAACAGAATTTCAGTGGACAGGCAAGTTTTAAGATTATTATTAATCAAATGTTTTTTCTAATATTCACTTGAAATTGCTTTCCTGCTTAAAATTAGCTCCACTGGTCTAGTCAGAATGATGTTAGCTAAAAAAGACCACATGTAGACACAAAATGCTGAAGTAACTCAGTGGGAACGGGCAGTATATCTGGAGAGAAGGAACGGGTGATGTTTCGGGGAGAAGGCAGGAACGGGGTACTGATTGAGAATGATCAGCCATGATCACATTGAATGGTGCTGCTGGCTCGAAGGGCCGAATGGCCTACACCTGCACCTATTGTCTATTGTCAGATGCATACCAAACATCCTGATAAGCTGTCTGATGGGTTATCCTTGATTATCTCCTATTTAAATTAATTCCAAATGGTCACCATGCTTTGTATGCAAGATCTGTTCAATAATCTTTTTTTCATCTGCATGTTTTCTGTCCCCTCTTCTTTTCATTCTTGGCCTCCTGAATGAACTTTTCTAAAACTCTCAACATGTTGATATGTTTCAAAATTCTGAATACCTTTCACCAATCCTTTTTCATTCTTCTGTTTAATATAAACAAACTCAGCCTTGTAACTTAATGTTCAGTTGGAACTAATCTGTTAATATTATCATGCCATGGAGTCCTTGTGTCCTTGTTTGATGTTTGTATGCGTTAGTTAATAACTGACTGGTAAATTCTGTTCTTGGGAATGCAACCATGCAACCAACTTTTTATATTGTATCTATCCTGTAAGAATTTCACTTGTTTCAATTGGGATCACTACTCATTCTTCTAAATTTAAGAGCACATAGTCGCAGTCTTCTTAACGTCTTCTCACATGACAAACCCACCTTCCCAGGGATCAATCTGATGAACGTTTATTCCATTGCAACTAGAGTGTGGTCCTGACCTCCCATCTACCTCATTGGAGACCTTTGAACAATATTTAATCAGACTTTATCTTGCACGAAATGTAGCACCCGTTATCCTTTATCTGTACACTATGGACGGCTTGATTGTAATTATGCATAATCTTTTCTTGACTATTCTACCAATAAATGCATAGAACTGATAGAGTCCACCTGTACACACCGAGTGAGTCATATTGTTGAGATCACATGTCCCACAACTCTTCAATGGAGGAAAGTCAGTAATTTAAACCAACAAGAGTACTTTACTTATAAAAGCACAAACGTTGAGCATTAGGTCATCTATTAAGTGGCTTTATCAAGAGTCCAACAAGTTCTCAAAGCCACAAAGGGAAACAGATTTTCTGGTAGCCTTTAGTCACAAACAATTTGCATCCAAGAGTAATTGATCTCGTGCTGCAATGTTTGACTATGGATGCTACAGTGCTCATTGCTTACTTTTAGCTTATTAATCAAATCTGCAACTATCCACATCTTGGATTTCAATTACTGATAATGTGGCCAATGTATTGGACAACATTAGTTTTGCTCATATTTGGGAAAATATGTAAGTCTGGATTAGTGACCTCAGAACCCACTGGTCAGTACAACCCCAGTTGTGTGTATGAGTTGACACACATTGTATATGGATTAACGCACAGACACAATGACAAAGCAAAGCTGTGATAAATGCGATAGACAGGGATCATGCTTGGGCCCTAGATTTCAAAATATTTTTCTATTGTTTGGCTGAGGAAAAATCTCATATTTTCAGATTTGCTGATGAAACAAAATTAGTTGGGATAGTAGAAACTGGAGGGTTCAATGGATATAGATAAGTGAAATGGTAGATGAGACTTAACATGGAAAATATGAGATCCTCCACTTTGTTACACAAAAAAGGAAAGTATTTCTTAAGTGGTGAAATATTGGAAAATGTCAATATTCAAAAGAAACTGGGCACTTTTATACATGAGTCACTGAAACCAAAGAAGCAGATGCAACAAGCAATTAGGAAAACAAATGGCAGATGATATATTGGCTTTTTGTTTTTAGACGATTTGGGTACAGGTGTAAAGATTTATACTGCAATTATCCGGATATTGTGTAGTTTTGGTCTGTTTATGTATAAAAAGGATTTAACTGTCATATAGGAGTGTAATAAAGACTCACTAGACTATATTTTAGGATGATGTGGTATGAGGAGAATTTGAATAGATGAGACCTGCATTATCTAGAATTTGTAAGAATGAGAGCTGGTCTAATTGAAATGAATAAAATTCCTACTGGCTCAAAAGGGTGTCATTAGGGAAGAAATCTCTCGTAGTTGAGTGTAAAACCAGGGGTCACTCAGAAAAAGGTGTAGGACTGAAACAAAAAAATTGTCAATTAGGATTATCTAACCTGAAGGCTGTGAACACTCAATCACTAATTACGTTCAAAGGCTTGAAGAGCAGAGGTCTGCTTCTACTCCTAATTCTTATGTTCTTTTTAAAAAATCAGTTCCAAACAGCCAACTCAAGAAACAACAGAATATAGTTTCTTAAGTGGTTGACATGTAAGAATCAAGAGTATTTATTTATTATATGTGCTGGTACCAGAACAAGAAATCTTTACTAGCGGCAACTTTATAGGCTCGTTAAACGCAACAAAACAGCAATAAATATACATAAATTATCATTTATTCCAGGTGAACAACCTGTGTCTAGCTCGAATTTGCCTAGCCCAGCTAATGGAATCTAGAGCGTAGCTCTAAATGTTGAGTCAATATTCACCTGGTTTGTTTGGTTTTGTTGTGTGTTGATGTCCACATCCCTAAACCCCACCATGAAATGCAATTTCACAATCATACAAATTAGGAGTGGGGGTAAGGGTGCTCTGACATTCAATATGTTATTGCTAATCTGACTGTATCTTCAACACATACCCACCCAGCTTTCATTGCCTTGCTTATCATGTATCCATCCATTTCTATCTTTTTAAAAAATTCAACAGCTTTACTGCCATCACCTCGTGAGGAAGAATTCCAAATACATAAGAATCACTTGCCTGATAAATTGCCTGAAAAATTGCCTCATAAAAGGGAAAGTCCTTTTTAAACAGTGACCCCTAGATCTAGATCCTTCCACAAGTTGTAATATTCGCTCAAGATCCACCAAGTCAAGACCTCTCAGGATTTAATATATTTCAATCAAGTTGTCACTTACTGTTCTAAACTTCATTGAACACAAGCTTAGCCTGCCAATTCTTGTAAGACAACACACCCATTCTGGATATTAGTCTAGTAAATTTTCTTTGAACTGCTTTCAATGCATTTACTTCTTTAAGAATAGAAATAGTGTACACAGTACTCCAGATGTGGCCTCACCATACTCAGCATTGAAGCAAATCCTGCTCATTTTTGCGTTCAGCGCCCCTCATAACACATAATAAAATCTTTGTTAGGTTTCCTAATTACTTGTTATATTTGTACATCGCTTTTTTGCCAAACACACCAGATCCCTCTGCATCTCAGAACATTACAATCTCTCATCATTTGGATAACATGCATCTTTCTAATGGGCAAAACTTGACAATTGTCCACATTACACCCCAGACCACTACCCACCCACTTAACTTATCCAGAACCCTTTTTAGCTCCCAGCATAATCGTCACCACCACAAATTACTGTTCAAAAGGCTGAGAACAGAAGGAAAGAAACTGTTCCTGAGTCTAAGAAGATAACTGCAGATGCTGGTACAAATCGAAGGTATTTATTCACAAAATGCTGGAGTAACTCAGCAGGTCAGGCAGCATCTCGGGAGAGAAGGAATGGGTGCGTTTCGGGTCGAGACCCTTCTTCAGACTGAAGAAGGGTCTCGACCCGAAATGTCACCCATTCCTTCTCTCCCGAGATGCTGCTTGACCTGCTGAGTTACTCCAGCATTTTGTGAATAAATACTGTTCCTGAGTCTGGTGTGTGCATTTTCAAGCTTTTAAATTTTGTGCCAGATGGGAGCAGGGAGTAGAAGGAATGAATGGCGGGAGATGTATTTGATTATGTTGGCTGCTTTTCCGAGGCAACTTGAAGTGTGGATGGATTCAATGGTGGGAAGACTGGCCTGTGTGATGGAATGGGCTATATTTATAACTCTCTAATTTCTTGCGGTCTTGGGCAGAGCTGTTTCCAAATCAAGCTGTGATGCACAGCATGCTTTCTGTGGTGCATCTGTATAGGTTTGTAAGAGTCACTGGAGACATGCTGAATTTCCTCAATCTTCTCAGGAAGTAGAGGCATCGGTGTGCCCAAAGATAATAGAGCAGAACAAGATAGACCACTCGACCCTAAAAACCGTAGTATGTCATGGCGCCATTTTAGTAGGCAGAAACATTGTAAAAGAAAAATAACACAAATCTGTGAATTGATAGATGAGATATATTCTGCATTTTTATGGTATCATCACACATACTGTTCCCCCAAAACACTGATTACACTGCGAGAGGCATAGCGAATGGCGGGTTTTGCTGACTAAAATGGTGGACATGACGCTCCTTTGTGTACTACACTTCAGTATAGGCAATTTCGCCGGAGTGGTTCATCTTGCTCCTCTAGTATCTTTGGGTGACCCTTCTTGACAGTCATTCAATGCATTTGATCCATGACACATCATTGGTAATATTAATGCCAAAGAACCTGAAACTTTCAACAATTTCCACTTTTCCACCATTGATGCTGATTGGGGCATGTACTCCACAATGCTTCATGAAGATCTACCTGCATTTGGAAAGGCAAGCACTGATTAGGGATAATCAGCATGGCTTTGTGCATGCAAAATGGTTTTTCACAAATTTAATTGAATTTTTGTGAAAAGGTGACTGAGAAGATTGATGAGGGCCGAGCGGTAGATATTGTCTATATGGACTTCAGCAAGGTTTTTATCATCATATCATATATATACAGCCGGAAACAGGCCTTTTCGGCCCACCAAGTCCGTGCTGCCCAACGATCCCCGTACATTAACACTATCCTACACCCACTAGGGACAATTTTTACATTTACCCAGCCAATTAACCTACATACCTGTATGTCTTTGGAGTGTGGGAGGAAACCGAAGATCTCGGAGAAAACCCATGCAGGTCACGGGGAGATCGTACAAACTCCTTACAGTGCAGCACCCGTAGTCAGGATCGAACCTGAGTCTCCGGCGCTGCATTCGCTGTAAAGCAGCAACTCTACCGCTGCGCTACCGTGCCGTCAGGCATGGTAGGTTAGTCCAGATGAGATCACGTGGGATCCAGTATAAGCTAGCCAGATGGATACAAAATTGGCTTTGTAGAAGGAGTCAGAGGATGGCAGTGGAGGGCTATTTTTCAGTTTAGTGGCCTGTAACCAGTGGTGTGCTGCAGGGATAGTGCTGAGTCCCCTGTTATTTGTTATATATATATAACAATATATATTTGTACGTTCTCCCCGTGACCTGCGTGGGTTTTCTCCGAGATCTTCGGTTTCCTCCCACACTCCAAAGACGTACAGGTATGTAGGTTAATTGGCTGGGTAAATGTTAAAAAATTGTCCCTAGTGGGTGTAGGATAGTGTTAATGTACGGGGATCACTGGGCGGCACGGACTTGGAGGGCCGAAAAGGCCTGTTTCCGGCTGTATATATATGATATATCATATTGGTGACATGATGAGTAAGTTTGCAGATGACACCAAAATTAGTGGTATAGTGGACAGTGAAAAAGATGATCTGAGATTACTACAGAACCTTGATGAACTGGGAAAGTGGACCAAGAAATGGCTGATGAATTCAACTAAGACAAGTGTGAGGTGTTGCATTTTGTGAAGTTAAACCAGGGCAGGATTTTTCACAGAAAATGACAAGGCCCTGAGGACTACTGTAGAACAGAAACCTAGGGGTACAAGGATATAATTCTGCAAAAGGGTAAAACAGGTAGACAGTGCTGAAGTAGATGGCATGTTTGCCTTCATCGGATGTCAAGTTACAGCTTGAGACACATTGGTGAGATTGCATCTGGAATATAGTGTGCAGACCTGCTATCTGCTTTTGTTTTGCCACGATTAAACTCCACAAGGACAGCGTTTTCTTAGAGCCTTTTCCGCATTATTAGCTGTTTAATTGTCTGTCGCCTTTTGTGACTGGATATGGCTACAAGAGCTCTGATCTGATCTGTCAGTTGTGGATTGCTGGACTCTGATTTAGCAGTTAATGCTGTTTAGCAAGCATGATGTCCTGTGTTGCAGATTCACCATGCTTGGTGCCTCACTGTTATGCATGCCTGCACTTCTTATGGAACATAGGTTAATCTTTGGCTCGATAATAGTGGCAGAGCAAGAGTTTGTCTGCCACAGGGTTACAGATTATGTTTGAGTACGATGATCTACAATCTCTCATGGCTGCCCAACTTTGAATTACAGTACACAAAGTACTGGAGAAACTCAGCGGATAAGGCAACATCTGTGGAAGGAATGGACAGGTCACGTATTGGGTGAGGAACCCTCTTCAGACCAGAAATGTCGCCTGTCTATTTGCTCCACAGATGCTGTCTGACCTGCTAGTTCTTTCAGCACTTTGTGGTTTGCTCTCAATTTCCACATCTGCAGTTCCTTATGACTCCATTTGAACGGCCATATCTGTGTTTAAGGATTAAACCATACAACATTATTGAAGAGTCCTTGTGTAAAGATAAGCTTTCCTTACATGGACTATCAATGTTCATTCCTATCAATGGTTTAGTGGTCAGATGTATCTGCCATAGATAGTTTAAAAGGATATGTTAAGCTGATGTGTACTGAACTTCTCTTTGCTATGATTATTGACGACTTTCACCCAGGGTACATTCTGGGGCCTACCTACTCTCAGTGCTTCTTTTATGTATTGTCCAACATGGAGGAGCATAGTTTCATCAACTGAGAGAGGATAGAAGGCAGCAATCAGGATTTTTTTCTGACTTGATGTCATGCGATTTCATGGCATTTGGAGTCAATCTGAGTATTTCCAGGGCCACTCTTTCCTGACCAGATGTCATTGGTGGAATTATCCTTATTGTGATGAGGAATCTAGCACTTTGGGCATGGTTCTATGATTATAACTACATCAGGTTTGATCTGCTTGTGGGAATCTCATAACTTTGACACATCTCAAAATACTGTTGACAATGGCTTTACAAAACCTGGAACTGACTTTGTTATGTTTAAATTTAGTGCTACGTTGTTTTAGACAGTTTAGAGGGCAAGTAAGAATGGGTCTATAGTCACAGACAGGTCAAATGGGCTAGAAGGTAGAACATTTATTTCCTGAGGCATGTTAGTGAACAAGATGGAGTTTTGCTTTTAATTATAAATTATCCTAATAATTTGATTTAAATTCTCTGGCAGATGTGGTATTTGAGGAGCCTATTGAACAATAGAGACAAGGAACACAACCCTCATGACTAAACAATGAATTCAACACTTTTCATATAAATACGCGAGTTCGGTATCTCGATAAATGCAAGGAATCATGGGAATTGTCAACGGTCATTTGGGATAAACAAAGGGCATTGCTAGTGAACTTAATGGTAACGTACACTGAAACAACGGTTGATAAATGATTAAATGAAATTAAAGAAATTAAGAGTTGTATGAACTTTCTGTACATTTATTGATTGAGTTCTGGATTTCAGTTCATATCAAATCTGGTTGAACATAAAGTTGAACTTTTGATCAAAATGATCTGCAAGTGCAACAACATCTCATTAACACACCAATGGAGGCAGTAAATTACATAATGCTGCACAGACAGTGAAAATATCAGCAATATGTGGAACTAAAGTGATGGGCAAAGTATTTCTCAGGATGGTAAACCACTTTAGACGACCTATGAATGCAGACATTGGCAAGCTTCGTGGTTTTGTGTACTTTTTCTCTGGTCATTTACTGATAACCACCGCTGGGAGGGAGGGGGAATCTCTAAATAGGCTTCGCGAAACATCAATAGACAATAGGTGCAGGAGTAGGCCATTCGGCCCTTTGACCCAGCACCGCCATTCAATATGATCATGGCTGATCATTCTCAATCAGTACCCCATTCCTGCCTTCTCCCCATACCCCCTGACTCCGCTATCCTTAAGAGCTCTATCTAGCTCTCTCTTGAATGCATTCAGAGAATTGGCCTTCTGACACAGAGAATTCCACAGATTCACAACTCTCTGACTGAAAATGTGAATGGGAAATCCTCTATCCGCCATTATGCAATCCCCAGGATCAACTAAGTTTAAAAATCCACTCTTCCTAACAATGTGTGTATCAGATGATCGCCCACCCCAGTGTTGTGTTTCTTGCCACTGTATGTTTCTTTTTTTTCCTGGTCAGATGTGCAGCACTTTGGTCAACATGGGTTGTTTTTAAATGTGCTATACAAATAAATTGACTTGACTTGACTTGACTTGTAGTCGGACCATGTCAAAGACTGCAACTGTAGATGCCGTGGTCGTTCTATAAATATCTCAGTGCTGGGCATTTATTTATTATCTGTTTTTGCTGCATGGGCCTTATCAAATCACGATCTGTAAGCATGTCCATTATACTGGTGCAAGTTACAATGCAAAGGAAAATGGTGCAAGTACATTGAACTAATTTATACAATCACGAGATTATAACTGAAAATTAGAATGTTAAATACTGATTAAAATTATCCAATGTAATGGGAATCATAAGAGACATGATTAGTCAGGAGACTCGTGATGAAGTTTTTTACTACAGAAGTTTACTTACACATGTACATGCAGAAAGAACTCCTTTGGAAGTCAACAAACGTGCATACAGCCCGTGGCCGTGGACTAATATAATAAGAGGTGAAAACCCCACAAATACTTTTCATATTATCTATTGATAGTTATAGAAATCATACATTTCATTTCATTCCCCCCAAAACAAAAACAATAAAAACTGTTTGTTATTAATCGTCATGATCTCGCTCGCTCACCGAAGCAGGCCAGCAAGCAACCAAGGAAAAGCCAATTAAACCATCAAAATCATCATAGTTTTGTAAAATGAACCATAAATACACCTAGTTAATAGTTTTGAAAGTAGTATTTTCTTACCTCGAAGGAGCAAAACTGGAAAATAAGTATGAAACGCAGGTCTGTGTACACACAGTAGCTCAGCTGGCGAGAATGTTTATCCCGAATGACCTATGACCTGGGCATGCACAGTTGTAATACCGAACTCACTTATAGCCTTTCCAGTTTGTATCATATCTTGGCCACACATTTTCCCTCTCCTACTCATTCCTTTCCTTCTACCTGTATCCCCTTCAGACTGGTTGTCCTACAAACAACAATTCATCACCCCCCTTTCTCGGCCAGCATCAACATGCTTGCATCAGTGAGTTACCATTTATTTCCAACCCATCACAAATAGCTAATTTGTTATCCGTGTCTTCTCTACCATCCACTCTGCTAACCTATCCAATTATCAATGAAAGTTATTGACATGAAACATTCACTCTGTTTAACTCTACACAGATGCTGCCTGACTGATTGAATATTTTCAACATTTGTTTATATGCAAAATTCTTAGCCTGTTCAAACCTTCCTGGCCCTTTTTCTGGTAACTTTATCCAGCCTTGAAAAATCATCTTTCACCAGTGTTTCCAGTTCTGACAAATAACTTCAAACATTACCTAGGTTTCTCTTTCCATGAAATTTTCCAGCATTTTCTTTTTTTATTTTAATGTTTTCAGGCATCTGGGCCTGCTTTGCACGACACCTCCTCTCCAGCATCTGCAATGATTCAAGAGTCAAAAGGTGTTTAATTGTCATATGTACCGACAATGGAAGAACATTTTTAAAACTTGTAGCATAACAGGCCTGTCAACACAATACATACAGATTATAAACACAAATTCAATAAAATAATAACCTCCCAAAAAACAAGTCCTTCGTGAAACCAAAGGCTGCCCATTGTTCATAGTTGGGGTGAGTGTTGGGTAACATTCAAGAGCCTGATGGTTGTTGGAAAGAAGCTATTCTGGAACTTGGTGGTCACTGTTTACAGACCTCAATACTTCCCCATCCTAAGTGAAATGAGAGACAATTGGCAGGTCAAGCAACTCTTGTGGAGAAACAGTATGATAGACACAAAATGCTGGAGCAACTCATCATCTCTGGAGAAAAGGAATGGCCGATGTTTTGGGTCAAGACCCCTTCAGACTGAGAGTCAGGGGAGAGGTAAATTAGAGGTATGAAAAGGTTCAGAACAAATCAGAGCCAGCACCGATGACGAAGGAAAGGTGGAGCCTACAATGGTCCATTGCTGGTTGTGGAAGAGGTGATAACGAAGGGATATTTGGCTGCAAACAGTGGAACTAACAGGACGAGTCCTAGGGTGGGGTTAATATTTCAGGTCGATTGACCTTCACAGAACTCTACATTCTAAAATGCTACCTTTTATTGTCATCCGTGCTAACATCTCCTTTGGCTGCGTCCCAGTAACTTGATTTTGCTGAGATAACCAACGACAGACAGTAACTGTTTTGATGGAAAGCGGGCTGAAATCGTGTTATTTTTTGAAGTGGGATCGAGGTAAATGAAAGGATTGTTTTATTTTAACTGAACGCTTCGCATGGGTGAAGAGCGAATAATTTCCTCACGTGGCCGGGTTTTAATGACCCAGGAGCATAAATCGCATCGACCAACAGTGAAGCAATGTCAAGTTAAAACAAAAGGCTGTAAAAGTTTTTCAATCGGGAGGATTCGCGTGCAACTAAAAGGACGTATCCACCACATTCTCCAGAGGTGCTGCCTGTCTCGCTGAGTTACTCCAGCTTTTTTTGTGTGTCTATCTTCGCTTTTGACCCAGCATCTGCAGTTCCTTCTTACACAGTAATACGTGTTTGTTTCGGATGTCCTGAGTTTGCATCATTCTGCTGTCATATTCTGCAGAATGCATCACATCTCTCCCTGACTCCGGCTATAACTCGTTCTGTCCAGTTCCCACGACCAGACGCCGCATTCACTGCCTCCACACCAAACACACACAACATGCACAATCCCCACCATCATCGAGTAAGGACTACTTTTCTCTTCCACAGCCAACGCATACCCATGGACGTCCCGCCCACATGTGGAAGCTGCCATCGCGCCAATTGAATTGTCATCCAGACGTGTCAGCGTCGATCAGGTGCCAGCAGTGAGTCGCAGACCCACTTTACTTTTTTTTGTTTAAAGCAGAGAGAGAGAGAGAGAGAGAGAGAGAGAGATGCACCGACACATTCCAGTTTACCACAGTGCATTAAATTAACCGGTACGTGGTCGACATGCAAGTACCTCGAGTATGGTGCATGATGAATGCCGATGTGATGAACGAAGGGAGGGGCGCACGTTCACGAAGCACAGCCACGAGAGGGGTGGACGTGTGAAGAAGGGTCTCGACCCTATTGATCCTTTATTTTTGTTCCCCTCCAGAGATGCTGCCTGACCCGCTGAGTTTACTCCAGCATTTTGTGTCAGCCTTTGGCTGTGTGTGACTGACATTTTTTTAAAAGAGGTTGACGTGCGAGTGTACGTGTGTGATGAGTGTGGAGTGCGTAAGGTATATGTGTGTGTGAGGAGGGTGTGTGTGGGGGTAAGCGGTCGAGGATTCTCGCGCTCCCGTAGCGGACAACACGGCGCGGGCGGGAGGGGAGGGGCGCGCGTGAGTTTCCCCGCAGCGGACAACACTTGGCGGGTGGGCGCGCGCGCGCGCGCTGGAGGCAGGGGGCTTTCGGGCGTCTCGAGCTTCAGCCACCAGCGGCCCAACACTCGGGCACGCGCGCGGGCGTCTCGAACGGAGTTTGTGGCGCGAGGCTTCCCACCCCCGCCCGCGGCGGACTTGGGCGGGAGGGAGTCAGTCAGGGGGGTTGGGCGACTCAGCGGACAACACTGGCGGGTGCGCGCGGGCGCGGGGGTCTGGGTCTCGAGCGAAGAGGCGGGCGGGCGCGCGCGCGCGCGTGTGTAAGGTGTGATTCCGCGCGCGACAGACGGACAAGGGGGGAGAGAGAGAGAGAGCCCCCCTCACACACACACACCCACCCCCCTCACACACACCCACACACCCCCCTCACACACACCCACCCCCCCCTCACACACACCCACCCCCCCCTCACACACACCCACACACCCCCCTCACACACACCCACCCCCCCCCTCACACACACCCACCCCCCCCTCACACACACACACACCCCCCCACCCACACGGGGAACGCCGAGCGCCTGCGCAGAGGGGTGGCTGCTGCCGCCCCCCCCCCCCCCCCTCTCCAGCCCGCGCTGTCGCGCCCCGCCCCCCTCCCCTCTCCCCCGGGCCGCCTCGATAACTCACAACAAAACCACAGCAAGGCGAGCGGGGGCAGGAGCCTGGTGCTGTCCACATACACACGGAGCCGGCAGAGGGAGAGAGGGGGGGGAGGAAAAAAGAAAGAAAGAAAAATCGCTTCAACACTGTCGAACAAAGGAAATAACCGTTATCCGTCCGATTAAAAGACATCGGAGGAGGAGGGAGGGAGGGAGGGAGGGGGCGACCCTTCCCTTCAGGCGGTTGGAGATTTTTTTTCTCTTTAATGACAATTGCGTGAGGGGAGAGAGTGAGTAGAAACCGTTTTCTTTATCCCCATATCCCCACCCGTTCCGCTACTCTACTCTCGTCGAACGCCGTCCGTTATCGATCATAGTCGGGAGTGACACTTTACACCCGGTTTAAGGATAACGTGTGTTTTTTCTCTCTCTCTCTCTCTCTCTCTCTCTCTCTCTCTCTCTCTCTCTTCCACAGGCTTGCCTGGCTCGCCCTGGGCGACTGAGGAGGATCGGAGCCCGCGGGCGGAGAAGTGGCGCCCTCCCCTCCCCTCCCCTCCCCTCCCCTCCATCCCAGACGACTGGCTGGCTGCCTCTGGCTGGGCTCCGCTCCTCATCAATCACTCCCCGCTCCCTCTCTCTCTCTCTCTCTCTCTCTCTGGCCATTATTTCCTCGCTCGCTGGCTCTCTCCTTTCTTCGACGGTACGAATCATGTCGGCCCGCGTCTGGTTCCTGACAGATTGCAGGATCCTGCAGGATTACCCCCAGCAGGAGATCGAACGCGCCCTCCGACAGAAATGCGTCGACGAGGAGGTCGAGTTTCGCATGGTCTTGATGGACGAGATCGTCATCACCATCGAACAAGGAGCTTTGGGTATGTAACACCAGCTGTGTTTCAAAATAAACTGGTCACTTGCACTCATTTTTTTTCCATTCTTCGAAATGTTGATCATATTTCACCTGTATCCACACCGCTGTCCAGTATGAACAGGTTTATGTTCCTCCCATTTCAGCTCGTTTCAGCTGTAACCGTAATTTCCAAACATGTTGACATTTTCAAGCAGATCATGTCTCATTACCGGTCTCATAATTAAACCCGATTGAAGTGAAACGCGAAAATGGTGAAAGTACCTGTCAGTAGCAGTTGGGGGAGGGGAGGGTTAACAAGGGAAGGGGAAAGCGAGGGGGGAGAGACAGAGAAAGTTGACATTTCAGGCCTGTGACCTTCATCAAAACTGGAAAAGTAGTTACATGTACAAGCTTTAAAACGGGGATGAGAACAGACTGGAGAAGAGAGAATGACAAAGGGAATGTTAATGTACGGCAAACATTAATGTTCAAACGAAGGAGTAAAATGTTGTGTCAATGGAAGATGAAAATGAGAATAGCAAAATTATTAGTAGGAAAGAACTGCAGATGCTGGTTTAAATCGAAGGTAGACACAAAATGCTGGAGTATCTCAGCGGGTCAGGCAGCATCTCTGGAGAGAATGGGTGACATTTCGGGCGAATCATCCACAGCTTGTCTCTCTCCTTCTGGCATCTTTCCAGATAGGCCGCCAGTCCCTTTTCTGAAAGTTGAATGTCTCTTTTTTCATATCTTCTTGCCTTTTGCTCCACATTTCCCTCCGGTGGCAGGAATCGTCACCCATTCCTTCTCTCCAGAGATGCTGCCTGTCCCGTTGAGTTACTCCAGCATTTTGTGTCTACCTTCGATAGCAAAATTATTGTTGTCCTCAAAATTAACCATGAGATACTCTAATATATTTGCTCAAAAGATGAGGTGCTAATCCTATTGGTCTCTGGAAATTGGACAGAGAATGAAAGCATTGGTTAACCAGAAGCTTGAGATCCCATTTACAAAATGAATTAGTGTTCTGCAGAGTAGTCGTCCAATCTGCATTTAATTAATCATCTCTAAGGTAAAGGAGACTGCATTGTGAGCCATGAATACACCAGTAATTCGAGCTGTAGTGCAATGTCCAGATTTTTTTCAGATATTTCTTCAACAGTTATTGGAAGAGGCTATTAGCTAGGCTTGGCACATGTGTATTGTGAAGTGGGTGGGAGCCTTGTTTGGCATAATATGTTAATATTAAAACAGGATTTTTCAAATATTTATATCCCACGTTGTTAAAAAATATTTTGCTTTGTTTACTCTTCATAGTGCTACCTCTTGACTACATGGCTCAAATAAAGCATATTGCTATCTATGTTACACAAAATCTAGATGGAGCACACTTATGATTATGATTATATTTTTTGCAAAGTATCCATTCTTATGAAGTTATTTAATATTTTCAAACTGACTGAAAGGACATGCAAGCAACGGATTTTGGTGCTTTTTTTTGCAGAAGTTAATTAAACCTTTACGTGAAATGGTGAATGCCTGTGGGTCAGAAAGTAAAAATTATTAATGCAGCCTTTAGATGTAAGAAGGTACAGATTTAATGTACTGTGTACTGTAATAGTTTTCTTATAATTTTGCAAATCTACAAATGTTACATAATTACATAACTGTAGGTGGAGCACTCAATTAGAGTTTGATTTTTTTTTTAACAAGCTAGTATTATAATGGCAAAATTGATACACATATTGCATTTCACATATAGTGCATTCTTTTTAGGCATGATTGGTGCAATGACAGCAACAACGAGATGACACCTGTTGTAAATAAAGATAGGTTATTTTTCAGGATTGTGTATATCCAAAATTAGTTTTGCACCAAAGTCGTTGAAAACTAAATGGAATTACAAATCGTATAAAAAACAACTTTTAATGGCGCTGAAGATTTAAATTGAATGTTATTTAAAGGATTGAGCTCATAGGCAGTGTGTTGCACTAGTTACAAGTAGATTGATCCAAACCGAGATCCCAGCCATCTTTCCATAAGATGGTTTCAACAGATTCCTCCTTAGAATTATGTGGCCTTCAGAAACAACTATGCAAAAAAAAAAGCTCCACGTTGATTAAGTCAAAATTATTAGAAAATAATGGAAAATAACATCTGATAAAAGAGGAGGCACCAAAAATAAAATCCACCTTTCCTTCATGTCTGACTTTACAAAGTGTCCCTTTGAGGAGTCACCTCTGGCAACCAGCATTCTAACAGTGAATAGAAGGTTTGGTAAAGAATACGTTCTGACCTATGAAGGCAAGGCACTATTTGCCTTCCTCACCATGTGTTGTACCGGTGTTACCACTTTAAGGGTGCTCGTGGACGTGACCCCCAACGTCCCTCTGTTTTTCTAAATCCCTTCGTGCCTTCCCATTTACAGTATATGTCCTATTCATTATTGACTTCCCCAAATATATTGCCTCGCTCTTATCAGGATGAGATTCCATCTGCCAACATACCACCCTACTCTCTATCTGATCTATATCCAGTTGTACCCCTAGACAACCTTCCTCGCTATCCACAACACCATCAATTTATGTCTCATCCTGCTAATCATTCTGTCTAAATTCCCATCTGTCGTTTATATAAACATCACAAACAACAAGGGTGCTATCACTGATACACAAATGTTTACAGATTTCCAACCAGGAAAGGACTCTTCCAGCACCAACTTCTGCCTTCTATTACTAAGCCATTTTTGTATCTAGTTAGCCAGTTTACCTTGGATCCTATGTGCCTTAACCATCTGAACCCGCTTTCCAAGCGGGACCTTGTCAAATGGCTTCCTAAAGCACGTAAAGACATTGTCTACAGCCCTGCCTTCGTTATTTTTTTTGTTACTTCCTCAAATAACTCAATCAAGTTAATGAGCATGGCTTTGTTTCTGCTGCAGAAAGCCATGCTGATTGTCTCTAACCAGTCTCCAGCTTTCCAAATGTACATAAATCCATTAGAATTTTGTCAAATAGTTTTCCTATCACTGACACCTGTCTCTCTGACTTGTAGTTACCTATTTTTTTCCTGCTGCTTTTCTTAATTAGCTATCCTCTGCTTTGTGGCATGTCAAGTGAAGATGCAAAAATCTCCAGCTATTTCCTATCCTATCCATTTCATAAACAACTTGTATCTCTTCTTCTTAATACTGACCTGCTCCAGAACAAATAGCATTTCCTTCTCTGAACTAACTACCTTCCAATAAGGGTCTTGACCCGAAATGTCACCCATTCCTTCTCTCCAGAGGTGCTGCCTGGCCCACTGAGTTACTCCAGCATTTTGTAACTACCTTCCATGTCCATCTGCTCGGAGAAGTATCCATTTAGGACATTGCCCACATTACCTGATTGCACACAGACTGCCCATGTTGTCCCTAAGGAGTCCCATTCTTTCACTGGCTACCCTCTTGCTCCTAATACACTTGTAGAATGTTTGGGGGTTCTCCTTGATCTTATTTGCCATGGATATTTGATGGCCCCTTTAGCCCTCTCAATTTCTTGAACTCTCTCCTATTCCTGACAAAAGCTCAGGATTTGCACGATCCTGTTAGAGTGAAGGGTAAGGGAGGCAAATGCTTGGCTGACAAGAGAAATTCAGGCATTGGTCAAAAATAAGAAGGACGCTTGGGACAGGTATAGGTAGCTGGGATAAAGTGCATCCTTGGAGGAGATTCGGGAACTAAGGAGTAAACTGAAAAAGGAAATCGGATGGGCAAAAAGTGGCCAGGAGATAGCTCTGGCAGATAGCATTAAGGACAATCCCAAGAGATTTTATAAATACATAAGGGGGAAAAGGGTAACTAGAGAGACCCCTCGGGTATCAAAGCAGTCACCTCTGTGCGGAGCCATAGGAGATGGGCAAGGTCCTCAATGAGTATTTCTCCTCTGTACTTACCGAGGAGAAACACAGGATGGAGGAACTTGGGGCAGCCAATGGAAGTCAGTCAGTGTAGTCAATGAGAGCAGTCAGTGTAACAGTCGAAATGGTGCTGAAGGTACTATCGTGTATGCAGGTAGACAAATCTCCAGGGGCTGATCAGATATATCTGAGTACATTGTGGAAAACGAGAGAGGAAATTGCAGGAGCCCTGGTTGAAAATTACGAGTCGTCTTTAAATACAGGAGAGGTACTGGAAGGCGGCAAATGTGTGCCTCTATTCAACTGATCAATTGGCGAGGTGTACTGAGGAATGGTTGATGAAATTTAATACAGAGAAATGTGAGGGTTGCATTTTGGGATGGGCCTGTTTCCACGCTGCATCACACTATGACTCTATGATCCCTCTATTCCCAAGGAAACGCAGTTGATTCCAGTTGCCTATACGTGTCAAGTGCTTCCTTTGGGTTTCCTTCAATATCTTTTGCCATCTTCACCCTTGCTGACCCTGAACTCTTACAAATTCACTTTTAAAAGATGTTTTTTTATGTTGTTTTACTCACCAGTATCTGCTGTCAATCTATTTTTGCCAGGTCCTCCTTTATGCTATTACAATCAGCCTTCTCCTCCTCCCCCCCCCACCCCAATTTAGGACCTTAATTTGAAGACCAACCTATTCATTTCTGCTACTAACTTGAAACCTACAGAATTATGGTCACTGCCCCAAAGTGTTTTTCTCCACTGACATACACATTTCTATCACTTGCCTGGTTTCAACTTACCTAAAATTGGAGAGTTCAATGTTCATACCGTTGGGGTGTAAGCTACCCAAGCTCGATATGAAGTGCAATTCCTCCACTTTGTGTGTGGCCTCATTCTGTCAATGGAGGAGGCCCAGGGCAGAGAAGTCAGTGCAGAAATGTGATGGGGAGTTAAAGTCGTTAGTAACTGGATGATCTAGTAGGCCTGTAAGTGTTCCGTGAAACGGTCACCGAGTCTACACTTGGTCTATCCAATGTACAGGAATCCACATTGGGAACACTGGATGCAGTAGATGAGGTTAGTGGAGGTGCATGTGAACCTCTGCTTCAACTGGAAGGACTGTGGAGGCCCCTGGGTGGTGTCAGGGGAGGTGGTATCAGGTGTTACATCTCCTACGGTTCCAGGGGAAAGTACTTCGGGAGGGATGAGTGAACGAAGGAGTTGTGGTTATATATTAGGGCTTTCAAAAATAAACGTATTCCTTACAGGTAGTCTATGGTAATATCCCGAAGAAAAGTGCAAATATAGAAAATTAAATTTTCTGATGCCCTCCCTTTTTCAAATAAAGTAGCATTATACAAGAAAGCATTATACAAGTGAGCCATATTTACTGAACTGGTACCAACAACCTTCTTTTGTTTGAGGTTTTTGAAACAAGTTAAGGAGATTGCTAGCATTGTATTAATGCTGAGAAAAGAACAGACAAATTTCCAGGCTATGGCTACAATGAAAATCTGAGTATTTCCAGGTTGCCAGGCTAAATGTAAATTAGTACTCAGGCATGAAGAGAAGAGAGCAGACTGAAACTGAAGACATTGTCAGAATAATATAAGAAGATAACTGCAGATGCTGGTACAAATCGAAGGTATTTATTAACAAAATGCTGGAGTAACTCAGCAGGTCAGGCAGCATCTCGGGAAAGAAGGAATGGGTGACGTTTCGTTTCGGGAATGTTTAGTATGACTTTAAATTCGGGGAGTTCACCCCTAGAATATTGTTACACAGGACGTTGTGCTGGATTTTTGAAGGAACCATAAAGTGATTCCTATTCCCCCCCCCCCCCCCATTTATCCAATATTTCATTGGCTGTGAGGTACTTTGGAACATCCTGAGGTAGTAAAATCTTGCTGTGACAGTTAATTTTGTAAAGTTTTTATGGAATTCCATTTCAACAGTGTAGTTGGATCTGCTTCCATCAACTCTCAGGCAATTCATTCTGGATCATAACCCAGTATGCAAAATATTTTCCCACTTTCATTGTCCTGAGTTCTTTGCCATCTGATCACCGTGGTCTGTCATTTGCACCTGTTACATTTTACCTATTTAGTCAGACCCCGTTACATGCCACACCTCTGCAATATAAATATAGGGAAAAATGTTAAATATTCCAAGAAATTTGGCTGAATTTTACAAAATGCTGCAATCTAATTGCATTGAACACTGAGCATTATCCTCCAGGAAACATGCAAATACTTTGAAAAGGATACAGAAGAGATTACGATATCGGACAAGGTTTTATGGTTGAATGCATAGACTCGAGAAACCAGGGTGGTTCTCTTTGGAGATGAACAAGATATGTGTGTGTTCAATGCTAAGAGTTTATCTAGAGTAAATAAGACAAGCTGTTTGCAGTGGTTAAAAGGTGACAACCAGAGAGAAAAAAAAATTTATGTGATTGACAAAAAAAACCCAAAGGTAACATTTGCAAACTAAACAATGAGTGGTTAAGATTTGGACTGTTTCTTTCGTAGTAATTGCATTAAAGTAAGTCAAGAGAGAGAGGAGTCAAGGGTGTTTTATTGTCAAATGTACCGAAATGGAACAATAAAATTCTTACTTGCAACAGCATAATAGGTCTAAATGCAGTAGTCAAAGATAAAGTAATAAACAAACAAACAAAAGTTCAATAGATAAATAAAACAATGTTAATGCAAAACAAAACAAAGTTTGTGAATTGGATAACATGGAATTGGCCAATATGGAATCAATGCAGCATGGCTTTCTGCAGCTTTGAGATGTACAGTCATCTTTTTTTAAATATTGGGTTTATCATTTTTCTAACCTATAATTTCAGATAATTCATTTTTACATACGCATTATATCACTACATTTAATTGTAGGACATACAGTACCGATGAGTATATTTGGTCTGTTGAGATGGGTATTTATGCATCACTATCATAAATTAGTGGGTCAGAGTGCCGGAGGGGGTTGGAAAGGTGCAAAGTTTCTGCTTAATCACAACCTCTAGCCATTGCAGTGCAGTATGGTTGCTTACTAGGGGAAAAATAAGAAAACTTTGAGTTGCAATAATACTTGCTTGTTCCACTCTTGTTAATTCTCGCTTAGGACCCTCATTGAGCAAATATTTTTCATTAAGCATGGAAAACATAGACTTTAATTTAGAATATTCTAAAGTACTTTCACCCAATTAGTTTTATGTTAAAAAGGGCAGCTGCTATTGTGATATTGGCTTACATTGAGCACTGCAAGATTATGACAAGATGCCCTCTTTGTAATAGATTTCAACTAATATTAGTTGAAATATAAATATAGACCAGGGCACTATGGGTAATCTACTCACTTTAATCAGATTAGTGCCAGGGAATCTTTTGCATTCACATTGGAGAATAAGTGAGGCCTTGATTTAATCTCTTATCTAAAAGATAGCAATATCAACATGGCAGCATTCCCCTGCAATTGCACAGGAATGTCAATCTAGTTTGTGCTTTGGTCTCAGTAGTGGAGCTCGATAAGAGTGCCTTGTGATTTTAAAAGTGACCTAATATTGATTGTATGGATATTTAGGGCATAATTACTTTGATAATAAAAATGATATTGTTGATTAAAATGAGAAATTATGTTGACTCGGTATTGAACAATGTATCCTATATTCTATTGGTGTCCTAGCAGTGAATCACAAAGGCTCTCATGATCTTCAATATATTTCTCATGCAAATGACCATAAGCACATGTCTAGTATAAATTAACCTACTGAGGAGTCTATCTGTGATTAGTTACATAAACATTCTGGAAGTTTTTGTATGATGACTGAGAACCACCTAATTCTATGTAAACATCTACTCACATGTAAGATTCAAACTCTTAACAGGAGACATTAAGTGTTCATTACTGTCTGAACAACCTTTTTTAAATGGAGATTTACTTTGTAATATAATCTGAAATGATTATTCCTATTTTAGATCGTATGCTAAATATATGTTCACTTTAACATGTTTTGAGCATCTGAAACATGGTAGCTAACACATTTTTTTGGTTTTGATTTTTCTAAAGAATATAGTAAAACATTGATAGGGGGAACTAAATCTGAACCTGGGATTAGCACATCTGAGGAATTGTGGCCAAGAATTATTTTAGTCTTATGACTAAATATGAATTCAACCAAAGACAAAATTCCACCCCAATCTTTTTCTGAAGGTGCTAAGTGGCTGCTGCAGTATCAGCCATGGTTTCATTGAAGTCAATGAAACCCAACGTTGGGAGAAGAGTACAACGGGGAAGGCCAGTACTTCAACATTCCTGTAGTGCTAACGACAAGAGAGAGATTTCTGTATACCAGGTATTGACTTAAATAATTAAAACTTTTTTTGCACCCTCATGATTCTGTGACTTGATTTACCATTTTGCTGCAGTTAAGACCGAATTAGAACAACCCAAAATATCCAGGCAAATTCTACAATAGCTTGTATCTTGTATCATATGTACGGAAACGTTTTATTTCCTTTGTCATAATTATGTGAGTGCAGTATGTACCTTTTGATTCTGGTCCGATTTTCAGTCTGGAACATTGTAGTATTTGAAGACAGTAAGCCAACTCTAGCTACGTCTCTTTAATATGTGAGAATGAACATATAAAAAATGGATGGCAAAACCTATGGCTAAAAAAATAAAGCTGTCTGTATTGACTTTTATTTGTTCAGTTATTTAATGCAAAACTCTGTTTATTCTAGGTATACTTCATTCTAAAATAGTGTTTATTTCAACAGTTTTAATTGTCGCTGGGTTTTGACAGGCAAATGACATTCCTTGTATGTTTCAAAACATACTTGGCCAATAAAGCATGATTGTGATTGTTTTGATGTATCTGAAACTATTCTCTGGTCTATTGTCTTTACTTAATCAGCAGGCTGCATTTAAATTGGCTTTGAGTTTTCTTCTGGATCTTTTGCATGGTCTTGTGTCTTTTCCACATTTATTATCAATTTAAACAATTATATTCTAAATGTTCTGTAGTGATATTCATGGAGCAAAATTGTGGTTTGTGTTTTCAAAGCTTGAGTTGCATGCCAAAAGCTTGGTTAATGAGGATTGATTTTTTTTTCAAGCCGCAAAGGCAAAATACTGAAATCTGAAATAAAAACAAGTGCTAGAAATAAACAGCAGGTAAGGCAGTATCTGTGAAGAGCTAAATAATATTTTTACCATCAATGACCTTCAATTGAAACAGGGCGAAATTATCAAATAAGCCAAGTTTTAAATGCAAAGGATATGGGAAAGGGAGGGCTAAACAAAAGATAAGTTTTGCAGTAGGCTTGAATGGGTGGAATTTGTGATAAGATGAGATATGAAACTGACATCAAACCTGTATTCCCCTAGCATTTACAGCATTGTGCTCCTTTCAATTTCCATGCTGCATTTTCTGGTCAAAATGTAATAAATGTGCCTTTTGGGAAGATCAAAATCATTGTAGTAATTTATTATTTTAAAATTGTGTGACGTACATTTTTCTGATTATGTACCGTGTGTGTTTAATTAAGACCGATGACTGCAGTGATATCTTGTCTGAATTAATTGTCGTGATTGAATAAAATTATTTTTGTTTTTATCTGTTGCTTGGCAAGGAATAAACAGCTTTGAATTAGTTACTGTACTGCCTGAAATGTTTCTGTATAAACAGAGTCCAGATGTACAATCTGAGCACTCTGCTGAGTCAATTTGCACATGATTTTAATGTGTATCAGATGTATTGAAGTTACAACCAGTCCTTGGGAATGCTTCAGTGGAAGAGTGGTTGCTTTTGTTTCTGCAATATGATTATATGTGCTTTATTATTGGGGCCATGCACATAAGCAGACCTCTTTATTAATTTTTAAGTCATGTCATTTAATATTGGACCATGTAGTGAATAATGTCAGGAATGCTTGGAAGATAAATGGATTGGACAGGAATGTTTGTGTGCACTTTATTTACATATGCTTTGCTGTAGATTTTGGGTGAATGCATGTTTGATATCAGTTTCTAATGCGGTTGCAGTCAAGTAGTTTGTCAGTTTGCACACGGTTGCCTCTAGGCATGGTATTGGGTGACTATTAGTTCAGTTGGAACTCTGGCCTTGGTCAGGGGAGAAATTTTCAAAATTATGACGGTAGAAATGGTAAGCGAGCAGAATTTTACAGTTAATCAGTTGTTGACCCAGGTGTTATGTTTTCACAATCCTATTTTTGTTGGCTACAAATAATTCTGGTAAAGCAGAATACTTATTGCATAGTAGGAATTCAGAGGTGCAAATAATAATAACACGGGTCAAATAATAATTGTAGTGGACTTTAATCTATCTATGGACTAGGGCAAACCAAATTAACAATTAAAGTCATGGAGACAGACAGCAGGGAAATGGGTACTTTGGCCCAACTCATTCATGCCGACCAAGATACTCATCTAGGCTAGTCCTCTTTGCCTCTGTGTCCCATATCCCTCTAAACCTTTCCAATCCATGTACTTATCCAAATGCCTTTTAATCTTGTGAAGGATATATTCATCGAGGGTTTAAGATATGTATTTCTGCATCAGTTTGTTGTCAAACCATTGAATGGGCAGGTTATTTTAGGTATGATACTGTGCACTTAGAAACATTAAATTGATAATCTGTATGTCAAGGGAACTATGATCAGTCAAAAACAAGCACCTTAAACCTGAGTAAAGCAAATGACAAGGATATTAGGTGTGATTTAACTGGTAGATGAGAAGCTACATTAAAAGGAGTATTAAAGCAATAGCTAACTTCCAAATAATTAATATCTCATTTACGAATAACATAACTCCCTTTCTGAAGGCTAAACAGTACAACAAATAAAATATTTTTGCTGTGTCCTGCAGAAGATAAAAAAAGGACTCAATCAAAAGTAAAGGCTTGCAATGTCAGAAGACCATGGCATTAATTAGTAAAGGGAGAATAGAATGCAGGAGGAGACAAACGAGAAACACCACAAAAAAAATCAGACATTATGCATTTATAAAGAGGAAAATGTTAGCTACATTTAATGTGAATCCCACACAGGAGATAGGAGAAGTTATATTTGGACATGCGGAAATTTCCCTGTAATGATGAGGTGAACTAGAAAGAAAGGGCAGCCTAAAGTAATTAGCATTAATTTAAAAAAGTAATCCTATTGTAGTAATCCTATTATAGTGATTAATAGGTTTGTAAAATTCTGTGGCTCCAGGATTGGAAGCCAATAGACAATAGGTGCAGGAGTAGGCCATTCAGCCCTTCGAGCCAGCACCGCCATTCAATGCGATCATGGCTGATCACTCTCAATCAGTACCCCGTTCCTGCCTTCTCCCCATACCCCCTCACTCCGCTATCCTTAAGAGCTCTATCCAGCTCTCTCTTGAAAGCATCCAACGAACTGGCCTCCACTGCCCTCTGAGGCAGAGAATTCCACACCTTCACCACTCTCTGACTGAAAAAGTTCTTCCTCATCTCCGTTCTAAATGGCCTACCCCTTATTCTCAAACTGGCCCCTTGTTCTGGACTCCCCCAACATTGGACTTGAATATCTAGATTCCAGGTTTTGAAGGAGATAGCTATGGAGATGGTGGATGTATTGGTTGTCATAGGTTTTAGAACAGTTTCCACAAATTGAATGTAATGAAACAAACTCGCTTTTTAGGAAAAAGGAGGGAGCAAAGAGGGAACTGTAGACCAGCCTAAAATTAGTAATATGAAGAAGTTTGGAAACTGTTATTAAGAAAGTATAACAGGGCACTTAGATTTGATTAGATTAATTTATTGTTTTATACACCAGGTTGCATTTAAATCCCTTGTTTACATGAAGCTCATAGAATAAACAGTATACATGGTAATGGTAGATGCTACAGTAAATACAACGAAAAATGCAAAATAGCAGAATAGTGCAAAGGTTGTAGTGGAGCCTGAAGTAATGCAAAAAAAATTAAAGTGCAATAACAGAATAACCAAATAGAGTACATACAGCACCTGCAGGAAGGGAGTGTGAAAGAGGAGATTGCTTCAGGAGTGTGATGGCAGAAGGGAAGATATTTTTAAATCTAGTATCTGAACTTTCAAGGTCCTCTATCTTCTCCCAAAAGAAAGAACAGAGAAGGGAATGCTCTGAATCAGAGAAGGGAATGGCAGACATCCTTGACGATATTTCCTGGGCGGCACGGTAGCGCAGCGGTAGAGTTGCTGCTTTACAGCGAATGCAGCGCCGGAGACTCAGGTTCGATCCTGACTACGGGTGCTGCACTGTAAGGAGTTTGTACGTTCTCCCCGTGACCTGCGTGGGTTTTCTCCGAGATCTTCGGTTTCCTCCCACACTCCAAAGACGTACAGGTATGTAGGTTAATTGGCTGGGTAAATGTAAAAATTGTCCCTAGTGGGTGTAGGATAGTGTTAATGTACGGGGATCGCTGGGCAGCACGGACTTGGTGGGCCGAAAAGGCCTGTTTCCGGCTGTATATATATGATATGATATGAACATACCGTGATGTTAGACTGGATGGAAAGAAGCAATGAGCCAGTGATGGACTATGCTGTATTCTTCATTTTCTCCAGATTAAGGCGATCTAGCGCAGAGCAGTTGCCATGCCATGCTGAGATGCACTAAACAATATTCCCTTTATCCTGTATCTGTAGACTGTGGGTGGCTTGATTGTAATCATGTATAGTATTTAGTTCAATGATCAATTATTTTGTCCTGAAGAATATTGCCCTGACACCATGACATAAGGTTCCCAATTTCTTGTCTGTACTCCATCTTATCATTGGTGTTGATCTGGCCGACAATGTTATGCGACAGATGTATGTTATGTTACAGTTGTACAAGATGTTGGTGAAGCCACATTCCAAGTACTGTATTTAGTTTTGGTCACCCTGCTATACGGAGGATGTCATTAAGATGGAAAAGAGTGCAGAGAAGATCTATGAAGGTGTTGCCAGGATTTGAGGGGCTGAGTTATAGGGAGTGGTTGGGGAGGCTAAGACTTCATTCCTTGGAGTGCAAGAGGCACTCACAGAGATGTATAAAATCATGAGAGGAATAAATAAGCTGGATGCACAGAATTTTTTACTCAGGGTAGGTGAATCAAATCAAAAACCAGACGACTTAGATTTGAGGTTAGAGGGGAAAGACACGAGTGACAACCTCCTCCCTCAGAGGATGGTGGGTAAATGGAACAAACTGCCGGAAGAGGTAGTTGAGGCATGTGCTATAACAACATTTATACAACATTTAGATAGGAAATGTGTAGAGGAATATGGGCCAAACTCGAACAAATGGAACTAGCCTGAATGGGATATCTTGGCCAGCATCGATGATTTGGCCCGAAGGACTGTGTGACTCAGACAACAGTAGTGTTATTAGCAATCTTAATGATCGTGTTGGTGCTGTACTTGGCCACACAGTCATAGATGTACAGGGAGTAGAGCACGGGACTGAATGTACAACCTTGATGAGTATCAATGTTCCAGGTCAGAATAGGAAAAATGTTATGTATGTTTTTATCGGATAATCTGTTTAGTTTAGTTTATTATTGTCATGTGTACTGAGGTACAATGAAAAGTTTTTGTTTGCGTCAAAGAAAAGACTATACATGAATACAATCAAGCCATCCACAAAGTGCACAGATAAGGATAAAGGTACATCATTTAGTGCAAGATATAATATTGAACTACTTTAAAATCTGATTTTATCGGACATCAAAGGTTTCCTGGGAGGTCAGGTCCGTACTCGAGTTGATGAGAGGCCTGATGACACCTGGGGAGAAACTTCCTGAATCTGGAGGTGTGTTTTCAGACTTCTATACCTCTTGCCTGATGGGAGAGGGGAGAAGAGAGAGTGACTGGGGTGAGACTGGTTTTTGATTATGTTTGCTGCCTTGCTGAGACAGCATGAAGTGGAGATGGAGTCAAAGGAAAGGAGGTTGGTTTATGTGACGGTC
This sequence comes from Rhinoraja longicauda, assembly GCF_053455715.1. NCBI lineage: Eukaryota > Metazoa > Chordata > Chondrichthyes > Rajiformes > Arhynchobatidae > Rhinoraja > Rhinoraja longicauda. Next base: position 27,690,238 of record NC_135982.1, on the reverse strand, counting down.
AAGGCTACGTCCACAACTCTCTGTAATTTCTTATCTTGGATGGAACTGTTCTCAAACCAGGCTGTGATGCATCCTGCCAAAATGCTTTCTGTGGCACGTCTGTAGAAATTGGTGAGGGTTGCTGGGGGCATGCCAAACCTTCTAAGCCTTCTAAGGAACTATAGATACTGATCTGGAAGTCCAGACGCTAGGTGCAGATGGAAACCTCAAGGCCAAGATCCAGGAATTTTGAGATGAGGTTATTTGGTATTATGGTGTTGAAGGCTGAGCTGTATCAATGAATAGCATCCTAATGTAGGTCCAGAGCTGAGGGTAGTGCAAGAGAGATGATGTTCTCCGTGGACATGTTTTTCCAATAATCAAATTGCAAGGAATCTAGATGGTCAGTCAATCTGACGCAGATGTGTGTCATGATCAGTTTTAATTGATCACTTCAGTTTGGTCAGTGTTAGAACTACTGGTTAGAACTACATTGAGACAGGTCACTTATTTTTCTTGGGTGCTGGAATTCTGGAGGTTTTCTTGAATCAGTTGTGGACAGTAGACTGTTGAACTTGGAGATTGAAGATGACGGCGAAGACTGTGGCCTGTAGATTGGCACAAGACTCCATCCGGACCTACCTCTCTCTGAGAATTTACCTCTGTGAAAGCAGATCTGACTTCTGACACAGAGATGTTTAGGACAGACCCAGTGCGGAGTGGGCGAATGTCATGGTTGACCTTTATTTGACTGTGTAGAACAGGGATAGAATTCATTGAGTTCGTCTGGTAAAGACACACAGTTGCCAAAGATCAGCCACTGATTTCAGCCCATGATAATATTCAGACACTGCCACAGTCACCTGGCATTCATTTAGAACAAGAGAATGGTACAGCTCAAGAACAGGCCCTTCGGGTCACAATGTCTGTGCCGAACATGATGTCAAGACCATCACTTGTCTACCTGTACATAGCCCATATCCTTCCATTCCTTACATATCCATATGCCAATCCATAGAAAATAGGTGCCGGAGTAGTCCATTCGGCTCCTCAAGCCACCACCGCCATTCAATATGATCACGGCTGATCATCCAAAACCAGTACCCCGTTCCTGCTTTTTCCCCTTATTCCTTGATTCTGTTAGCCCTAAGAGCTAAATCTAACTCTTGAAATCCAAAAGTCTTTTAAATACCACAAATGTATCTGTTTCAACCAGTACCTCAAAGCACTTACCACACCAAAATAAATTTGCCCTGCACATCTCTATTAAACTTTACCCCCCCCATCATGAAATGTAGATGTAATCAATGGTGGGAAGTCTGGTCAATGTGATGGACTGGGTTACATCTACAACTCTCTATATTTTGGGGGGGCCTTGGTTAGAGCTGATCCCAATCTAAATAAGAGTCACTGGAGACATGCTGAATTTCCACAGTCTCCTCAGTAAGAGTGGAGCTGTTGATGTGCCTTCTTGGTTGTTGCATCAATGTGGTTGGTCCACGACAGATCATTTATATTATTAATGGCAAGGAACTTGAAGCACTCAACCATTTCCTCTTCAGCACCATTGATGCTGATTGGAGCATGTACTCTGCCCGGCTTACAGAAGTCAATAACTAGTTCCTTCATCTTACATTGAGGGAGAAGTTAATGCCCTGCATTATGTCGCTAAGTTCTCTATCTCCTTCCTATACTCTGTCTTGTCATGGTTCGGCCCACCATAGTGCTGTAATCTGCAAACTTGTGGATGGAATTGGAGCCGAATTTGACTGCACAGTCGTATGACTGAGAACGCATCCTCGTGGGGTACCGGTGTGGAGAATTGTTGTGGAGGAGGTGTCAGCTCTTCTCACTGAGGTCGATGGACCAGGAAGTCGAGAATCCATTGGCAGAGGCGGGGGCGGCCATACTGATTCACAGCAGGTATGAAGGATAGGGAGCAGAACTTGAAGGAAGAGTTACATTTAACAACATCAGCCAACATGAGAGCCAAGAAGGAAAGTTGGGCGATTGACTGCTTCATGTGAATGAATAGGATGCTGAACAGGATGATTTGTAGAGGGCATGTGGGGAGATAGATAAACTAAAGAAGAAAGCAGTTGTAATGTTGGTGGTGGTAGGGCAGAGTCATTAGATGTTGTCTTAGTGAGCAATAGAATGAAATGAAGTAACACAATGTAGACTGGTTGGTCTCAACCTGAACGGTTTGCTTGGAAGATTGTTATTGGAGAGGGGGGTAAAGGGGAAGGATTTAAGACTGGAGTGGAGAAATAAAAGGTGAGATCATCTTTGAATGCTATGATGATTTGGAATAATCATATTTGATAATGGTTAAGTTAATTATTTGTATTTTGGGAACATAAGAGTGTGACATTGATGACTATGTCAGGAATGGCAAGGGTGACAAAGAAAGTTGGTATTATTGGGCACTAAAATGTCATAGCTGGCAATTAGGGTTGGCTGTGCACTGTGGCAAGTGCAGGGTTTAAGGTAGATGATTGAAAATTTGAAAGCTCCGGTGAATTGAGATGCTTCCATGTCAATGCTCATTTTTACCTTTGACCAACCTTTCAGTTGCCTGTCCAGAGCTCCAAGATTTGGCTATCAAATTTTGTATATCAAAGCTCCCGTGAAATGCCTTGAGATATTTTGATAAGTTTGAATTGCTTTATAATTATAAGTTGCTCTTGTTGCCAAGGATTTGCTCCTTTCCTTTCTTTTCCGTTACTCACCCACTGAGTGGTAACCAGTGATAAAATATCACTGAGTTCTTAGTAAGTTCATGTTGTACTATGATCTGTTGCAGCACATGAACAAAATCTGGTTTTATTGCAGAGCAGCTTTCAGCAGTCCATTTTATATACTAAGCAAATTTTACAATATAGTGCTTTACTTATTATTTTTACTAAATGGAGGTCCAGATTTTCCTCTTGGTTATTTTAGTAATAGTTAATGCAAGCCCTTTGCTTGGATTGAGATATCTATATACTAAAACTCGTTTGTTATCTTGTTTGTGACTGAACTGTGTGCAGTTTTGGTCTCCATATTTGAGGAAGGATATTCTTGCTATTGAGGGCGTGCAGCGTAGGTTTACTAGGTTAATTCCCGGAATGGCGGGACTTTCATATGTTGAAAGACTGGAGCGACTAGGCTTGTATACACTGGAATTTAGAAGGATGAGAGGAGATCATATCGAAACGTATAAGATTATTAAGGGGTTGGACACGTTAGAGGCAGGAAACATGTTCCCAATGTTGGGGGAGTCCAGAACAAGGGGCCACAGTTTAAGAATAAGGGGTAGGCCATTTAGAACTGAGATGAGGAAAAACTTTTTCGGTCAGAGAGTTGTGAATCTGTAGAATTCTCTGCCTCAGAAGGCAGTGGAGGCCAATTCTCTGAATGCATTCAAGAGAGAGCTGGATGGAGCTCTTCAGGATAGCGGAGTCAGGGGGTATGGGGAGAAGGCAGGAACGGGGTACTGATTGAGAATGATCAGCCATGATCACATTGAATGGCGGTGCTGGCTCGAAGGGCCGAATGGCCTCCTCCTGCACCTATTGTCTATTGAACTTCAGCCAAAACGGTACACGATAGCGCGACAATTTTAGGCCCACCTTACTCACCATTGTCACTAGTGATAATGCAAGTAGTTTTATTGAAATTGTTCTTACATTTTTAAGGTATTCACATTTTAAAGTTTAAAATGAGAGGAGGGAAGGGGGGAGAAGGGAGAGGGGAGGGGGGAGGACAGGGTGCTGCACCAATGCAGGAGAGGTTTGGGCCCAACGGGTCCACTTGGTCTAGTTACCACTAAAAGCATTAACGAATAATAAATAATTCCTGGGAATGATTAATCTTTTTAGTGGATAAAATTCAGACTAGAAAATTAGCATTTGTGCTGCAGGAGTCGTGCAAGTGAAATCTGGGTCTTCTCTTTTGGCACTGTGTTGTTGCATTTTTAAGCTTATTTGCCAAATGAAGACACTTCTGTTGAATTTAAATGGTACAGACTAAAGGGCCTTGTCAGAGCAGAGACATTAAGTTTTAAAATCTAATATCAAATTGTTAAATTCATTTTGCACTCCAATAAGGGTGCTTTTCATTTATATGTATTCATTCATTTAGTTGGATTGGTGGAGAGAAATTTGGACTTCCATATTTATGATCAGAAAATTAATTGCATTTTATGTTCAGCAATGGACTAATATTTTCTTTCTACCACTTCGGCACAACCTGAATGTAAAATTCAGCTATTGTCTAAGCTATTCATTGTCTTATCTAACAGTGTTTTGGGGGCACAAAGATCATTGCTCTCTATTCTTTTGGACATTATAATTTTGTGCAGTGCCATATACTTTGCTGAAAAGCCAAATTCATCCCATCTGCTAAAGTAAATTATTTGTCGATTTGCAAATCAAACGCACCATAACTCACCAACTGACAATCCACTGATATATTGGCTCGTCCATCCTCATCAACCCATTTGCAGCCTTTGACACAGTTGACCAGGCCTTTTTTATGCATCTTACTGAATTAATATGTTCTTATCTGGTTCTCATGTATGCAGCCATATCTGGGAATCGCCTGCAACAATTTAATTTCCTACTACTATGTATTTTCTAACCATGCAAAACCTTTCCTTGGTTCCAGTGCTTATTTCTCATCAATATGTAGCCCCTCAGAAGATCTGAAAATATATAAACTGATGGCATTCAGTCTCAATTTACTAACTTTCTCCCGATTCCCTAAGTGCATCTGAGTTTCATGTTGATTATTCTCGTGTCCAGTTTTCGATGAATAAAGATTTCTTCCAATTAAATATTGGGAAGATCTAATTCCTTTTATCTGCCTCTGCACTGTCTTGAAGCTGAACATATCCATTCATAAGATCATAAAGAATAGTAGAATTAGGCCAATTGGCCCATCAAGTCTACTCTGCCATTTAATCATGGCTGATCTATTTCTCCCTCCTAACCCCATTCTCCTGCCTTCTCCACATAACCTCTGACTGCTGTACTAATCAATAATCTATCTATCGCTGCCTTAAACATATCCACCAATGGTCTCCACAGCCTTCTGTGGCAAAGAATTCTACAGTTTCACCACCTTCTGACTAAAGAAATGTCCCCTCATCTCATTCCTAAAAGAACGTCCTTTATTTCTGAGGCTATGACTTCTAGTCCTAGACTCTCCCACTAGTGGAAACATCCTCTCCACATCCTCTCTATCCAAGCCTTTCACTATTTTGTATGTTTCAATGAGGTCCCCCCTAATTCTTCTAAACTACAGCGAGTACAGGCCCAGTGTGACAAACGCTCGTTGTAGGTTAACCTACTCATTCCTGGGATCATTCTAGTAAACCTCCACTGGACCCTCTCCAGAGCCAACACATCCTTCCTCAGATATGGTGCCCAAAATTGCTCACAATATTCCAAATGTGGCCTTACCAGCGCCTTATAGAGCCTCAGCATTACATCCCCAATTTTGTATACAAGCCCTCTTGAAATAAATGCTAGCATTGAGTTTGCTTTCTTTACTACCGATTCGACTTGCAAATTAACTTTTCGGGAATCCTGCCCCAGCACTCCCAAGTCCCTTTGCACCCTCGATTTCTGGATTCTCACCCCATTTAGAAAACAGTCGACAACCTCATCGTTCCATCTCCACCCTCTTCCGCGGAGACCCCTCCCTTCACAATTCCTTGATTTACTCACCCCTTCCCACCCAAACCACACCCTTCCCAGATAATTTCCCCTGCAACCCCAGGAGAAGTAATACCTGTCCCTTTTCTCCCTCCCTAGCCTCCATCCAAGGACCCCAGCAGTCCTTCCAGGTGAGACAGAGGTTCACGTGCTCCTCCTCTAAACTCATCCATGGTATCCTGTGTTCCTGATGTGACTCCTGTACATCAGCGTGACCAAGCATAGACTCGGCAGTCTTCTGGGTCTCCCAGTTACGAACCACTTTAACTCCCCTTCCCATTCCCATGCTGATCTTCCTGTCCTGGGCCTCCTTCATTGTCAAAGTAAGGCCACATGCAAACTGGAGGAACAGAACTTCATATTACAACCCAACGGTATGAGCATTGAATTCTCCAATTTTAGGTAACATAACTATTCCCCTCTTTTGTGCCCCACCTGGACTACCACTAAGCTCCCTTCCCCGCCCCCCCCGTCCCCATCTCCCCAGGTACTTTCCTCCCTCTGGCTTCGTAAAGCCTCAAACCTGTCTCACAGCCACTGTTCTTATCACTGGCCTTTGTTCCAACAATCTGCCTGTGGAAAAACAACCATCGCCAGTGTTGACCCATTACCTGCCATGCTGTCCTGACTGCTCCCCCTTTTCAGTTTTCTTCTCCCCCCACCCACCCCCCGCAATCAGTCAGAATAAGGGTATTACCCCGAAACATCATCTATCCATGTTCTCCAATTATGTTGTCTGACCTGCTGAGTTACTCCAGCACTGTGAATCCTCTCCAATAGTTTCCCTACCACTGACATGAGTCTCACTGGCCTATAATTCCCTGGAACAGAGGAACAACATTCGCTACTTTCCAGTCCTCCACGACTCGCTAGTGGCTTGAGAAGCTGCCAAATTTATTGTCAAGGTTCAAGCAAACTCCTCTCTTGCCTCTCTCAATAACCTGGGATAAATCCCATCAAGGCCTGAGGATTTATTCACCAGAGCCCCAACACCTCCTTAATCTCAAACTGCCTGTGCATATTAGTATTCTCCACACTGATCTCACTGTCCTCCATGCCCTTCTCAGTTGAAATAGAAGCAAAATAATTTGTTTAGTACTTTGCCTACATCTCCTGACTCCACGCACAAATTCCCTCCTTTAACCTTCTACCTTCTCCATGGTTACCCTCTGGTTTTCAATGTAGGTATAAAAAGATTTGGCATTTTCTTTAATTCGGGGAATGAGAAGGGTAACTAAACATTACACATTATTCATTTAATCTGGTATATGCATCACATCATTATTATTATGATATAAAGAATCTCAATCACTAAACTCACTGTTAATATTACGATTGCTTTGAAAAAATGAGTCTCCCTGTCAAACAAGATACAATGGAAGGACTGGATGATTTAAATGGCCTCTCAGAAGAAGTGCTTGAGCATTTGCTATTAATCTTGCTACTAAATGAGAGCAATCCAATTAAATAATGACCAAGTAGTAACTGAAAGCCCTGCATTGTGTCTGTGTTCCCAGAAAACCATCCATATCCTGATTTTCTGAAACACGAAAACCCTTTTCCCATTGACTCTCATGTTTAAGGGATGTATTCCATGGATTGTTTTTCTTTCATATCAAGCCATTTTACCGCACTGACAAAGTGACCCACTGCCTTTATTTTACAACAGTGGTCAACAGACTCTGGAGATGGACACACACTCATGGATTTGGAAAGGATTCGGGAAAGGGAGTGGGGTTTGAGGATCAGGGTTCATTGGAGTAAATTGGTGTGGGGGGGGGGGGGGTGGGGGTAAATGAGTCAAAGCGTGGTGACTTAATGGAAGTAAAATAAAGAGATCACTTTAAGGTGCAGGCATGGTGACAGCGTCTCCCCACAAAGCAGCTTGTCAGAAAATGCTTTGCAGCAAAAGAGGGGAGTCGTAGTCTCCACAGCCAGTTCCTTAAAAGTAATACCTTGTCCGTTTGCATGTCCTCAGCCTGGAGAGGGATTATTTTCAGGTGTGTGTAGCCTGTGTTGCTAAGAGTGCAGATCCTATTGGCAGACAAATGTTACATGTATAGTTATGTGAGCAGACTGGGGGTGGGGTCAACACTGCAGAAACTGCAGGCTGAATTAATGGATCATTTTCTACTGACGTAGGGAATTCCTTCCATTGTCTCTTCATGTATACAGACAAAGGCAATTCAATCACTTTATAACTAAAATATCTTCACTGAAATCTCATTAATGCTTTCCATCAGTCATAATTTGTCCTTTTGAATTTATAGATGGTACATGTATAAATATATATATATATATATATATATATGTGTGTGTCGATCATTGACTGCTGGGTTATAGTAAAACATTCGGGGAGCCATTGTACTCAGGTTTTAATGCATTCACAAAAGGATTGTTCAAAGGAAAATAGCAGTTTGGAAGGAAAATATCCACTTTTATTGCCGTTGGAATATTCACTTTAAGCCTTTAGGAACCAAAGAATAATCTTAAAATAATTTTGGAAACACAAAAGATACAGAAATGTGAATTAAAACAGTGCAGAAACAAAGTCACGGTAGGTCTGTCAGCGTATGGTTTGTCAAAAGTCACGTTACTGTGTCACGTGGCAACTCTTTGAAAACATTTTGGATTTTTAATTCAACTGCTATGGAATATTTTCTCATCTATGACCAACTATGGTTTATTCAGAATTCAGATTTTATTTGCCATATTTGAAGATAATCAGATGTGTTTCGGTACCGATTACTTTGCAAAATTTATATTACATTTTTAAATATTAAGGGAATTGGCAGCTGTGGAATTAGTGCTGGAAAATGGCTCTGAGTTAAAAGGTCAGCCATGATCTTATTGAATCCAGAACAACTGCACCGAACCAAGTGACCCCTGCTTTTTTGTGTTATGTTTGTCTTGGAAGGGAACTTGCAGAAGATTGCCTTGTCATTCTTGTTGGTTGAAGTTACTGGTTTGGGAGATGCTGTGAATCTTGATTAGTTTCTGTGGTGTATTGAGTAGGTGATATAACTGCAGCATCAATGAACCAAGGGCAGAGGGAGTGAGAGCTTAAACTGTTGGATGAGGTATCAATAGACAATAGGTGCAGGAGTAGGCCATTCGACCCTTTGAGCCAGCACCGCTATTCAATGTGATAATGGCTGATCATTCACAATCAGTACCCTGTTCCTAACCTCTCCCCATACCCCCTGAATCCGCTATCATTAAGAGCTCTAGCTCTCTTTTCAAAGCATCCAGAGCATTGGCCTCCACTGCCTTCTGAGGCAGAGAATTCCACAGATTTACAACTCTCTGACTGAAAAGGTTTTTCCTCATCTCCGTTCTAAATGGCCTACCTCTTATTCTTAAACTGTGGTCCCTGGTTCTGGACTCCCCCAACATTGGGAACATGTTTCCTGCCTCTAGCATGTCCAATCCCTTAATAATCTTATATGTTTCAATAAGGTCCCCTCTCATCCTTCTAAATTCCAGTGTATACAAGCCTAGTCGCTCAACATATGACAGTCCCGCCATTCCGGGAATTAACCTAGTGAACCTAGCTGCACTCCCTCAATAGCAAGAAAGTCCTTCCTCAAATTTGGAGACCAAAACTGCACACAGTACTCCAGGTGCGGTCTCACTAGGGCCTTGTACAACTGCAGAAGGACCTCTTTGCTCCAATACTCAACTCCTCTTGTCATAAAGGCCAACATGCCATTAGCTTCCTTCACTGCCTGCTGTACCTGCATACCAACCCCCTAAATGAAGGGGGCTGCTTCCTCTTGAGTGATGTTCTGTATTGATGGAGATGCAGGTGTCCAGAGAAGTGATGAGCATCCCATTAACTGATTTCTACCACTGTACCCAACCTCTGATCTGCAGCTGTAGCCATGATATTTGTAAGATTCCTCTAATTAATTTTCCCACCTCCCCAGGATGTTGATAATGGGGGTATTAGTGATATTAATCCTGTTAAAGAAATACTCTCTTGTTGAAGATGGTCATTGCTTTGTGCTTAGAATTTGTATACAGTATCTTAACATGACTTTGAACGCACATGGGTAGGGACTGTTTTTTGGGGAGTTGCGCATCTGGTGCTATCCTCTGTGAAGGTCTGACATTGTGATGAAGGACCTTGATTGATGAAACGGCTTAGGATGGTTGGCTGGATACATTGCCGAGGCTAAGGTGAATACTCGGCAATGTACACAAGCAAGCATCTTTATATGCGTTGGTCACTGGAGAGTTTTTTATGTCTTCATTTCAATTATTTCAATTTTCTAGGGTTTCTTAAAGTTGTAGTCCAAAAGTAAAATACACCAGATGTTTGAAATTTGAAGTAGAAATATTGTAGTTACTCAATAAGTCAGGTATATATGGAGAGAGAAACAGAATTAACTTTTTATCAGAACTGAGAAAAATTATAAAACAAAGAAATAAAACAAGTTTTAAGATGCTTAGAAAGCTGGTGAATGTTAGGAAATGGGAGAGGATACAACACAAGGAAGTCTGTCCTAGGAAGGCAAGAATGAAAAAAACCCAAAAGGGGTGATATGTGGAAGACAAATGGAAGTGATGAAGGTCAATCTCAAGAAGGTTGTAAATTGGAGAACCAGATTTACCAGAAGGGAAAATACATAGTAAATGCTAGAAATAGACGGTTTTGAAGATTCTGATATCCCGGTTGGAAGATGAACTACTGACTCTTACATTTGCATTGAGCTTTGTGGTACCAATAAAGGAAGGAAGGATCAGCATGAGAACAGTGGAGAATAAAAGTGATTGCCAGTTGGAAGTTTGGTATCATGCTTGTGGGGTGAATGAAGGTGTTCACTAATCTATTTGATTTTCCAATGTGGAGGAGACTGCAGAGCAATGAACGCAGAACGCTTAAGTGGTAGAAGTAAAGTATTCCATCTGGAAAGTGTGCTAGATGTCCTTCATTTACATTGGTTAGTGGTCTGGTCAATGGAGTGAGTATTGGTGGAGATGAGTGTATATTACACCTTGCAGGGGATGGTGGGTATATGGACCAAACTGCCACAGGGGGCAATTGAGGTGGGTATTATAAGAGCATTTATAAGATACTTGGGCAGATATATTGATATGAAAGATTTAGAGAGATATGGACTAAACGCAGGAAAATGTGACTAGTTTAGATGGGCATTTTGATTGGCGTAAAGGAATTGGGACAAAGAGCCTGTTTCCATGCGGTACGACTCTGACGGTCTCTGTTCATTACTAGGGGCATTTTCTAGTCATGCATATTGCCAGATGTATTTGGGAAAAATTAACAAAACACTGAATACCCTATTGTATACTGTGCTAGAAAATTCTCTAGCTACTGTTGCACCAGAGTATGTTGCTTCATAGTTCAGAAGTTGCATCAACTATTCAAGAAAATAAAATAAAATTCTTAGTGAATTTTGCTCAGACCAAATGGTTTTGTTTGTAGGAACAAACAAAGAAAGACCTGTAAGAAGCAATTTTTATTCAAACGAAATTGGTGTGAAGCCAAATACTTCCCCATAGTTATTCTGAAGCCATTGCTAATTTTTATGAGATTTTTATGCTGACATTTTTCATTTGTTCCTCATGAGTTTTACTCACTGAATTCTTCTAGCAGTTTGATTTTTGTGCAAGAACACACAGGAGAATAGGAATGAGACTAGGCCTGCTGCCCGGAAAACGAACTCGGTCGCCCAAAGCCGGCGGGACGTGTGAAGGGGGATCCCCGTGACGAGAAGCAGGGACCGGGGCCAGGGACCCCACCCGCGCTCGGAGTGCAGCTAAGAGTGCTGGCATGGAGGGAGGGGGGGTGGAACATTGGGGGAGAACGTCGCCTGGTACTCGCAGGGGCGAGCCATAGACCAGGTCTGCCGAGGAAGCTCCGAGATCGTGCTTTGGAGCCGTGCGGATACCCAGGAGAACCCATGTGAGCTGGTCGGCCCAGTCGGGGCCGGACAGGCGGGCAGTGAGTGAGGCTTTAAGCTGCCAGTGGAACCGTTCCACCATCCCGTTGGCCTGTGGGTGATAGGCGGTGGTTTGTTGTAATCGGGACCCGCACAGCTGAGTCAGAGCCACCCACAGGGATGAGGTGAATTGGGCGCCCCGGTCGGTAGTGATGACGTCCGGGACGCCGAAACGGGCAATCCAATTTAGCGCCAGAGCCCGCGCGCAGGAGGCTGCTGAGATGTCGGACAACGGGAGCGCCTCTGGCCACCGGGTGAACCGCTCGACTACCGTGAGGAGGTGGGTGTAGCCCCTGGAGTGGGGTAACGGGCCGACGAGATCCACATGGATGTGGAGGAATCGGACTGCGGGGACCATGAACTGCTGGACGGGGGGCCGAGTGTGCCGGTGGACCTTGGAGGTTTGGCACGGAATGCAGGAGCGGGCCCAGGCGGCCACCTGCCTCTGCAGCCCGTGCCAGACAAATCGAGCCGCAATCAGAGCCGAAGTGGCCCGTATGGACGGATGTGCGAGGCCGTGAATAGTGTCAAAAACCTGACGCCGCATGGAAGTGGGTACTACCGGGCGGGTGCGCGGCAGGGAAACGTCGCACCAGAGTTTAGTACGCGTGGGACCACAGGCTACCTGTGCCAACCGCAACCCCGAGGTGGTGTGGGGGTACAGGGAGGGGGTGTCTTCCAGGCGCTGAGCCTCCGCGAGCTCCTGGAAATCCACCCCGGAACTTACCTCGGCAACCGGGGAAACCGCCGGTCTGGACAGGGCATCCGCCACGGCGTTTAGTTTTCCCGCAATGTGCCGAACGTCGGTGGTAAATTCCGAAACGTAAGTGAGGTGTCTCTGCTGGCGGGCCGACCACGGATCGGAAACCTTCGAAAAGCAAATGTCAGTGGCTTGTGGTCAGTGAAAGCCACGAAAAAGCGACCCTCTAAAAAATAGCGAAAATTACGGATCGCCAGGTAGAGGGCCAGGAGTTCCCGATCAAAGGCACTGTAAGCTAACTCGGGGCGAGTGAGCTGGCGGCTGAAAAAGGGCAAAGGGTGCCAGAGGCCGTTAACCTGCTGTTCTAAGACGCCCCCCACCGCCACGCCGGAGGCATCGACAGTGAGGGCAGTGGGGGCAGAGGAGCGCGGGTGGACGAGCATGGTGGCGTTAGCGAGGGCCAGCTTAGCTGCCGCGAAAGCCGCGTCGGCAGCAGGGGACCACACGAGCTTGGTGGGGCTACCCGCGAGGCATTGGAAAAGGGGGCGCATGATCCGGGCTGCCGCCGGGACGAAGCGGTGGTAAAAATTCACCATGCCTACAAACTCTTGTAACCCTTTGATAGTGTCGGGGCGGGGGAAAGAGCGGATAGCAGCCACCTTCTCGGGCAAGGGAACGGCACCTGCCTGTGTGATCCGATGGCCCAGGAAATCTACTGAGGATAGTCCGAATTGGCATTTGGACGGGTGTAGGATCAGACCGTGGTCCTGCAACCTTTGGAATATGGAGCGCAGGTGGGACCGGTGTTCGTGAGCCGACCGACTTGCCACGAGAATATCGTCCAGATATATGAATACAAAAGGCATACCCCGACCCACATGATCCATAAGGCGTTGGAACGCTTGGGCGGCGTTTTTGAGGCCGAAAGGCATCCGCAGCCACTTGAAAAGCCCGAACGGGGTGACTGTGGCGGTCTTAGGAATGTCTGCGGGGCGAACCGGGATCTGGTGATACCCTCGGACTAAGTCCAGTTTTGAGAAAACCGTGGCACCCTCTAGGCTGGCAGAAAAATCCTGAATATGCGGGATCGGGTATCGGTCAGCCGTGGTGATGGCGTTCAGACGTCGGTAATCGCCACATGGTCTCCACCCCCCAGATGCTTTTGGGACCATGTGTAACGGTGAGGCCCACGGGCTGTCTGACGGGCGTATGATCCCCAGCCGTTCCAAAGTGAGGAACTCTTCGCGAGCGACTGCCAGCTTATCAGGGGGTAGGCGTCGGGCTCGGGCGAAAACAGGCGGTCCCTCCGTAGGGATGCAGTGCACGACTCCGTGCTTGGCGGCAGATGTGTCGAATCGCTGGACTAGGAGCTCCGGGAAATCAGCGAGTATCGCAGCAAACGGGTCGGAGGTCGTAGTGACGGCCTAGACGGTCGGGCTGGATGACACGGAAACCGAAGGAGCGGGGGGGTCAACGCTACTGGACGACGGCTGCAGGCTCTTCCCGCGGACGTCAGGGATTAACGAAAAAGCCCAAAGGAAATCCGCGCCCAGGATTGCCTGGCCTACATCTGCGATGACGAAAGTCCAGTTGTAGGTCCTGGAACCAAAGGACAGGGACATGTCCCGTGTTCCGTAGGTACGGACAGGGCTGCCGTTGACCGCAATGAGTGGGGGGGCGGTCTTACCTGATTGCGCTTCTTGGCAGGATGGAGGCACAATGCTGACGATCGCCCCGGTGTCCACGAGGAAAACGGTACCCGTATGTTGCTCCGCCAGGTAGAGGCGATGGTTCTGGCCGATCGAAATTGCCTCTACATTTGATCGGCCGATGCATTTCCCGAGAATGTGCAGGGGCTTCTACAGTTGTGTGCCGCTGCTCCCCACCTTCTGTGAAAGAAACACCAGCCGCGCAGGTGTGTTTCTATGTCGCGGGCCTGTTTCAAAATGGCCGCCGTCGACGTAGCAGCTTGGCGGGTTTTTAGAAAAGTGGCGGGCGGATGGGTGCCATCTAGGCCGCGCGGTCGGTCGCTCACCTGTGTTGAAACCCGATTTACTGACCCGGGGCGCCTCGCCTTTGCCGCGATCAGTGCGTCCGCCTTTTCTGCGAAATCCATCGGGTCCCCGAAAGTAACGTCTGCTAGGACTACGCGGACGTCCTCTGGCATCTTTTCACGGAATGCCTCCTCGAACATGAGGCATTTGGTGTGTTCTCCCGCTAGAGTCATCATCTCCGTCATGAGGACCGACAGCGGTCGGTCCCCGAGCTCAGGTAAGTGCAGGAGTGTGCTGGCCCGCTGTTGTTGGCTGCGCCCGAAGGTTTTCAGCAGCAGCGACTTGAGGCCCGCATACTTGTCGGTTTCTGGCGGGTCTGACGTACTGTGCGACCCGTGCGGACGTTTCCGACGGCAGGACGCTCAGTAGATGGTAGAACCTGGTCGCGTTCTCCTGTATTCCCCGGAGGTGGAACTGTGCCTCCGCTTGGGCGAACCACAGGCGTGGTTGGTGGGCCCAGAACGGGAGCAGATGAACGCCGACTGCGTTTGGCGTCGATGCCTCCCGATGGGACATCTTGGTGATCTGTGATCACGTCGGGGTCACCACTATGGCGAGTCGTAGGCGAAGTACGTTGAGGTAGTCGTTTATTGTAACATTAACAACCGTGACAATCAACGCACCAAACGACAGACAACCATAAATCTTACTGTCTCCTTCGGAGGACTAAACCAGACTGCCCAGTTCCTTTACCTGCGCACCACCTCACCTCTTCTACCAATCAGAGGGTTCGATGGTCTGGACCAATCCCTGTGTCCCTACAACTCTCTCTTGAAAACATCCAGTGAATTGGCCTCCACTGCCTTCTGTGGCAGTGAATTCCACAGATTCACAACTCTCTGGGTGAAAAAGATTTTCCTCATCTCAGTCGTATATGGCCTACCCCTTATTCTTAAACTGTGACCACTGTTTCTGGACTCCCCCAACATCGAGAACATTTTTCCTGCATCTAACCTGTCCAATCCCGTAAGAATTTTGTATGTTACTATAAGATCCCCTCTTATCCTAAATTCCAGTGAATACAAGCCCAGTTGACCCATTCATTCATCATATGTCAGTCCCACCATCCCGGGAATTAACCTGGTGAACCTACGCTGCACTCCCTCAAGCGTAGAATATTCTTCCTCAAATTAGACCAAAACTGCACACAATCCTCCAGATGCAGTCTCACCAGGGCCTTGTACAACTGCAGTAGGACCTCCTTGCTCCTAAATTCAAATCCTCTCACAATGAAGGCCAACATGCCATTAGGTTTCTTCACTGCCTGCTGTACCTGCATGCTTACTTTCAGTGACTGATGTACAAGGACACCCAGGTCTCGTTGCACCTCTCCTTTTCCTAATCTGACACCATTCAAATAATAATCTGCCTTCTTGTTCTTGCCACCAAAGTGGATAACCTCACATTTATCCACATTATACTGCATCTGCCCCACTCACCCAACCTATCCAAGTGCAGCCTCATAGCATCCTCCTTGCAGCTCACACTGCCACCCAGCTTTGTGTCATCTGCAAACTTCGAGATGTTACATTTAATTCCCTCATCTAAATTGTTAATATATATTGTAAATAACTAGGGTCCCAGCACTGAGCCTTTGCGGCACCCCACTAGTCACTGCCTGCCATTCTGAAAAGGACCTGTTAATTCCTACTCTTTGCTTCCTCTTTGCTATCTAGCCTCGCTTGATAGGACAATCCAGGATATAGGCCGGTGAAACTTTTTTTGGACCAATTCCATTGTTGCTATGGGCAATGGAACCAAAACTGGTTGGCCAGGTGTAGCCTCAGCTACACCCTGTATAATTATTTTTTAAACTTTCTAAACTCCTCTCCTTGGCAGTAAAGTTCAATTTCCTATTTGGCCTCATTAACTACTTGCTGCAGTTAGAACTTAATTTGATTTGTGAGATCATGAACTTTTTCTTGGCATGGAGAAAACAATGAACATTTAAAAAAACAATTAAATGTCAACATTTTGAAAGTTTCTTTGTTTTTGGGTGCTTTATTCTATTCCAATGTCTAGCAATTTGTCACTGGTCAAAGATAATTCTGTTTAAAATCAAATCCAGCCAAATATATTCTGACCCTACCAATCAGAACATGTCTTTTTCCATGTCTAGATTTATTTGATGTTCTATCCTGTTTAGCTTTCCCAAGAATAAGTAACCTCACAACTAAATTCTTAGATAGGCTGAGGGGAATGAAAATCTACTGAAATTAAGTGAAAATCCGGGCCTGGTATCTTCTCAAAGCTTACCCTTGAATGGAGATCCCATTAAAAAGATTACACATACAGCTGTGACAACCAGTCAACTATGCATCCAACACATTCATCGGCCTGCTCGGCTCGGCCCTGGGACTTTCCATCGCCCGGTGGGGGCTTCAAAAGTCGGGAGCCTCGATCGCCTCGTGGCACCACGGGAGAAGAATGAGGAGGAGATAAGACTTTTCTTTGCCTTCCATCACAGTGAGGGTGTGCCTGGAGCAATCACTGTGATGGCTGTTTGTGTTAAAATTGTAATTGTGTGTCTTGTGTTCTTTATTGTCTACTGCCGGACCCTGACGTGAGAGGACGCTGGCGCTATTTGTTCGCCGCTTTTCCGTCAGGACAGTTCGTCTGTTTGTTTTTATGTCATGACTGTTTTTGTAAAGCGTCTTTGAGCACTTGGAAAAGCGCTATAAAAAATAAATGTTTATTATTATTATTATTACATTCATAAAGCACACAGTCTTAAAATTAATATCTATTTATTTCGATATTGGCATAATTCATTACGAATTTACATTGTGACATACCGTCCATTTCATGTTACAACCAAGCAGTTTTATTTCCAGCTTTCTCAAAAGTGTATTGTTGGCCGTCATGGCATACCATATTCCAACAGAACATATCCTTATAGATCTCTCAATTTTGAGCTTCAGTTTTAAATTGGGCAGAATTTTTAACCACTTATTTTCCTCTTGGTGCAAAAATGGTATCTAAGAATTTTTTCCATAGGTGCTTTATATTTTGCTATAATTCATCAATTTACATGAATCCATGTTGGTTTAACTAAATCTGACTGCTGTCATATTCCAACTATGCTTTTGTTATAGGATGAACCAAAGGAAATAGCCAATTGATGATGTAGTCAGTGACCTAAACTTTGATATTACTGATTATTTTTTTATAAATGAAACCTATCAAATTGAATCTATAATTTAAAATTCGCAATAATAATGTTAGTTAGTTAATCACTTAGACAGGTACATGGATAATAAAGGCTTGGAGGGATATGGGCCAAATGAAGACCAATGGAACTATCTCAGGTGGTCGGCATGGAAGAGTTGCATTAAAGGATCTATGACTATAAAATCTATGCATTATGAATCTATCTCAGTGGCTTAAAAGTGATAACTGAGGTAGTTGATCTGTTAGTTTTCATCTTCCATGATTCCCTAGATTCAGAAAAGACCTATTAGTTTGGAAAATAGCAAATATAACTCTTTTGTTCAGAAAGGGAAGAACCCAGTAAGCAGAAAACTTTCAGTGAACATCCACACATGTCCTTTAAAAATTCCCTCTGTGATCATAAAACTATGCCCTCTAGTTTTTGACATTTGGGAGAAAGGTTCTGGCTTTCTACTCTATCAATGTGTCTCATAATTTTATATATTTCTATCAGGCCTTCGCCCAACCTCTGATGCTCCAGAGAAAATCATTGAAGTTTGACCAACCACTCTTTATGGCTAATACCCTCTAATCCAGGCAGCATTCTGGTAAACTCCTTCTGCACCCTCAATAAAGCATCCATGACCAGAACGGCACACAATATTCCAAACTGGGCCTAGTCACAAAGTTTTATAATGCTGTAAAATGACCTACTGACTCTTGTACCCTCTGCCCAACCGATAAAGGCCTGTATAACATATATATGCCTACTTTACCACTATCTACTTAAATTGCCACTTTCAGGATCCTATGGACATGGACTCCAAGATCCCTTTGTACATTAACACTGTAAACGGTCTTGTCATTAACTGCATACTTTCCTCTTGCATTTGACCTCCTAAAATGCAACACCTCACACTTGCTCAGATGAAACTCCATCTGCCATTCCTACCCTCTTATCTGTAACTGATCTATATCCACCGGTATTCTTTGACAGCCTTCCACACTGGCTACAACTCCACCAATTTAGCTCTAGGTGCATAGTTACCCACATTACTCATGCCTCAAAATATGTTTAATTATTGGAGAAGATTTTTCCAAAAATACCATAGGTGGAGCCTTCTACATCTTAATCTTTTTTACTCCAAACAACTTCATTATTAAGAGTTGTCACTTTCTTTGGGGGTTTTTCTGCTCCTTCCTTCTGAACTTTGGTGGGACAAATGAGTGCCAGCAAGAGAACTGTTTTATGTGTAATTAACCCATAGCTGAATGTGAGAATAATTTTATTTGACCTGTTGGAGTATTTTCCTGGGAAGCAACTTCTCTTACAATTCAGTGCATAATTAAGTAATCGCTACTATGCCTTGACAAGAGGTTCAGCATTAGATGTTGGGTGTATAGAAAATTATGGCCATGAATAGTATTTAGAGTTCCTTAACCATAGATAGACACAAAAAGCTGGAGTAACTCAGCGGGACAGCCCGCATCTCTGGAGAGAAGGAATTGGTGACGTTTCAGGTCAAGACCCTTCTTCAGACATCCAAATACATCCTTTAACTCTATCTTCCTATTTAACATTCTGTTTGCCATTTTATTAAAATACACATTTTTTTGCTTTCCTTTCTATCAAATCTAATGTTCATTTACATAATCTTAATGAGGGAATTTTGCAGTGCATTGCTCCCCAGCTATGTGACTTATAGAAATCCAACTTTATGCAAATTCTCCCATAACTTTTATGAAGAAACATAACAAATAATATTTAAATGTTTCATCAAATTCATTCACAAGTGGATATAGTTAATGTTTGATTAGTTCAATTATAACTCATACAATTACATTATAATTAAATGATTGTACAATGCTTTTAATGTTGGATGTGTTATATTGCCATCTGCAGGACTGCGTATCAAACAGGACCTGGTAACCAGTTACCCTCAGGTGGTGGTGGTTAGAGTTCCCACCCCTTCAGTACAGAATGACAGTGATATAACATTACTGCGCCACCTTGAGAAGATGGGCTGTCGCCTAGCCAATCGTCCTCAGGCTATATTGCACTGTGTTAACAAGTTCTGGACCTTCCAGGAGCTAGCTGGTCATGGAATACCTTTACCTGATACTTTCTCTTATGGCAAGTATAAATGGATCACTTTGACCCTTCTGCAAACTTCTAAGCAATATTTTACTTTTGTTGAATTTAGTAGCCAAGTAAACAATTAAAATCTTTTGACAAAGCTACTGTTTAGATAACACTGGTTTCTGTAATCCAATGCTGTGACTCTAGTATTGTCAGTAGATGACATACCTTGTTATTAAGTTTACATTTCACCATGGAAACTGCACTAAATATATAAAATGAATATTTTTGCCATTCTTGATCTTCAAGTTCTTTTTGATTATGAATATTGCATGTCCTTGAAGACTTCCAACCAATACTTTTCATGCTGTTTGCATCAAAGACTGAGAGCTGAAGCATTTGGGACCAGAATACTACACTTATGTATGAAATGGCTGGGTGCAGTAATTTAAATGAAGTGCGGCCAGTGGAAGGCAAAGATTGTTTCAAATTAAGATGTATGTATAATATTTTGTTTATGTTAAGTAAGGTTGGGACAGTGAAAGAAGAGAATGGCAAAATATTTATCTTTTTTAAAAACAACTAAAGTGGGAAATTGTGGATGAAAGCATCTCTAATCATGTTCCTATTTGCACAATAAATTTATATCTATTTTTACAACAGGTGGCCATGAAAACTTTTCAAAAATGATTGATGAAGCTGAGCCTTTGGGTTATCCAGTAGTAGTTAAAAACACACGAGGTCATCGAGGTACAAACTCTTTCATTTTGTAGTTCAGAACAAGCACAGTAAAACACATTTAACTTTAATTCCATCATTTTTATTAATCACTTATGTTAAGAACAAATCATCAAAATGATCATTGATGACCATTTTATAAGCACAGATTGTGCAGAATTTGATTTTAGTTGGAGAGCGGGTCCTCCTGCCTGTCACAGGGTTGCAGCGCACTGTTATTGACACTAACTGGACTTTTGCCGCATCAAACCCAAATATAATACATCCTAGTTAATACATTGATATCCATTTTGTGAATCCTATCTAGAAACACGCCATCTGGGCCAGAGGCAGTGTCATTTTAAAATTGTATCTGTATGAAAATTGTATAGAAGAATATCATTGTTAGCCCAGGATAGGCTCAAGCTAAATTTATTAATGTCAGCATTATTATTAAGAATGGGAAAATGAGATGTAAAATGCTTCTCCAGACTATCTAATCCTATAGGACAACAGGTATCTTCTGGCTGGTTGGAACTTGGTTTGCAGTCATATTTCCCACTTGTAAACTACGCAGGTTACGAATGGTCCTTGGGAACGGATCCGTGCCGTATCCTAAGGAGAACTTGTAGATCACTCTAACAGATATTACCAGATGATGCTGAAATTGCAACATTTGGCCTGACACATGCATGGAGCATTAATTTAAGTACAGTTGAAGATTTCTACCATAATACCATAATTTATATAATACGTACAATTTAGACTGATCCTTTTTTAGTTGCTATGCAGCAAAGTTTCAAATGAACAAACTTTTGGGAATCATAAAAGTCTCATTTTAATTTTAGTTTCAGGATGTAAGTCATAACAAATTATAATATTGAGAAACAAGGAACTGCAGATGCTGGTTTACTGAAAAAGAGACAACATACTGGAGTAACTCAGCAGGTCAGGCAGCATATCTGGAGAACAAGGATAGGTCCATGTTCTCCAGAGATGCTGCCTGACCTGCTAAGTTACTCTTTACTTTGTATCTTAAATTATAATATTGAGTTGTCTTGTGGCTCTTGGTGCCACTTATTTTTTGTAAATTCTAAACTTTATTCTTTATGGTTCTGGTAGAAATTATACATTGTTACACAGTGGAATAGATTGTAAACAGTGCTTTACTTGTTTGTCTTCCCCCCATCAGGTAAAGCAGTTTTCCTGGCACGGGACAAGCATCATTTATCTGATTTATCTCACCTAATACGACATGATGCTCCATACCTTTTCCAGAAATATGTAAAGGAATCCCATGGGAAGGATATCCGTGTGGTGATGGTGGGAGGCCGTGTAATTGGTGCGATGTTACGCTGCTCAACTGATGGAAGAATGCAAAGCAATTGTTCACTTGGTGAGATTTTGCACTTTAGAATTTTTGTACGAATACTTGTGGTTCCCCCTCAACATCTGGTGGTAAAGTCAATATGAAACTTGATTATACAGACCTTAATTCCCAAGTTTAATAGGCTTGGGTTAAGATGGGTATATCAGGAAATGTTATGGAACTTTATCACAAATTAAAAGCTGTCCACAATTAAGTCTTAATTTGTAATAGAACTAAAATGGTGATAAGAAAGAGGAGGGGAGACCAGAGGTTTTTGCTTGAGCATTTGAGACAATCATAGAGTGTGGTCCAAATCCTTTGTGAACCAACATTGCCGGGATTCAGCCCAAATGAACTGATTATCCATTGATAATTTTTCACCGTTAACTGCATACTGGTTTTTAGCAGTAATTGTAGATCAATTGACGGTGTTGAAAATTGAAACGTTGCTGATGTCAATTTTCTCTAATACTGAACCAATATTTTTATTTTACATTTGCTAGGAGGTGTTGGTGTGCTGTACCAGCTGAGTGAACAGGGCAAGCAGTTGGCGATCCAGGTTTCCAATATTTTGGGCATGGACATTTGCGGTATCGATCTTCTCAGAAAAGATGATGATTCATTTGTAGTATGTGAAGCCAATGCAAATGTGGGTTTCAAAGCCTTTGACAAAGCATGCAATCTGGATGTAAGCAGTATCATAGCGGACTATGCCCTGTCGTTACTGCCAAGCAGACTGACCAGGAAAATGTCACTTCTTTCTGTAGTTTCCAGTGCTAGTGAAACGAGTGAGCCGGAGGTAGGGGCTCCAGTCAGCGCCATTCCAGAAGGTGTATTCACCATGAGTGTGGGATCGAGTTCCAGTGAGAGTGACCCCGAAATAGTGGAGGTCAGGGATTCTGACACTACTGCTTCCAGGTCCATGCACACTGTACTGCCTGAACCAGGCTACAACATGAACAATCTCATAAATACTGAAATTAAACTATTGAGTGAGTGAGATGAGGAAGTTCTACTAATAGGTATAAACAGGGGTGCTTTCCCAGCTCAGCTGGTGGAAAAGGTAAAAGAATTAACAGAAGGGACATGATCTAATTTTTTTCTCCCATATTAATCGTTAAATCTGAGTTTGTGGAAAAACCCAGACTGATGACAACCATCAATCCACTCCAGGTGGGTTATGCTGTCTCGATGCCATTGAGGTGGGTGGGTGGGAGTATTCATTAAGCACACCATGTATACTTAATTCAGTAGCACTATAGGACGAGTTCAGTTGATTGGTTAAAAAGCATGGCCTAGCCAATAAGAAGGTAACTGGTTAATGTCTGAAGGCAGAGACCAGTTATTGTTGTGGAGAAAACCGTCCCATCAGTACTATTTGGGAAACGAGTGGCCTTTGCTTTACACCTTTCTATGTTGACATGGTTGATATCATGAACTTCCTGTATTTGGAATCAATCTCTAGCCTCTCTACAATGAACTGCCCATCCATGTTATTTTCCTTTCCTTAGATTAGGTGCTACTCATATCCATTGTTTTCTGTCTACTGTATTAACAGTGGTACTTGGACTGCACAGAATTTAAGCATTTTTCAGGAACTTTGGTGGGAACAATTTGAACCGATGGGCTAATTAACAAAATGAGCCAATTAGTATTCCAGAGCATGTAGTCACTAACAAACTTGGATATTTCAGCTAACTTCAGCATAAGGATGGAGCAAGTACATTAAATTAAAGTAAAATTATAGCACGAACCAAAAATAATATAAGCTGCAATTTCAATTCTTCTCTCCCTCTTTCTCGAAAAAGAAAATCTTTGAATTGTAAGGTTAAAATGCTGATGAGGAAATAAATAAATGTCTGCAGAAGATGAATGACAAAAAAATTAATTGGCAATGTGAAAAATGACATGGCTAATCATTTAATATTCTTAATGGGCTTTGAAAGTTTCAATATGATGTTGCCTACCAGGCTAATTAATGGATAAAGAATGCATCTTGAGGATAAGGGAAAACAAGTTGCTCAGAAGATGTTTCTCTTTGTTTTAAAGTGAGAGAACTACTGAGTGGAGATTCTATTATGAGATTGATGAAATCTTCATTTTTTTGTCAACTCAGTTGATTAACTTGTAGTTCCATTAAAACAATCTTAGGCATAACATTGAAGTATCAGGGAAATAAATAGGTTGTGTAACCTCACCTTTGTTGCAGAAAATCTTTTGGTTTATGACTGACTAAGTTAATGTGGTTTGAATGCATTATGTTACAGCCCCAGTGCTTTCCATCATTTTAATTTTGGCTGCTAATACTTGTACCAACATTGCAGTTTAAGATGAACGTAGACTGTCCTGTTTAAAGCTTATATCCCCAGTGTTTTTAACTCTGAATAATATCGTTGAAGTTATGGGTGAAGTGTGAAATGCCTATCTGCATTTAACCTGCGGATTTAATCGGTGAAATGCACAAGGTGCAGAATGCATAGAGTTTAATAAGAACAAGAAAATTATCGCTTTACATGATTCAGAACAGCAAATTGGATGTTTATATCTCAAAATATTGATTAGCCGTCAGGTGGGTAATATCCACAAAATGTGCAAAAACAGAGGATTGACTGAATTATTTCAGGCATGCCAGAAGTCAGTTCCAACTTCTTGAACAATTGTGCTTCTGCTATAAAGAGATAAAGTAAATGTATTTATGAATTATATCTTCCAGTATGATTCGCACAACATTACAATCAAATTCTGCTTTTCAAATGTCAGTAATTGTTGGTGAGATTGAGTGACTTTTGGCAGTGTGTGTAAATGTCAGCAAGCACAAGTTCAGACACTTTAAAAGTACGAGTATTTACAAGGCAGTAACTTGAAACTAATTTTATTTTAAATTACTCAAGTTTCAACAATCTTGGTTGAATCATAAGCTTATTTATAACCATACGTTTATAAATACTGGCAATTTTAAACTAGAGCCATCAGCTTATCTAGCGATTGTGTCATGAAAAATCAAGTAAAATGGTTCTGTTAAGTGGCAGCTGCTATGTCGGATGAGAAGTTACATACTAACATAGTTAATTCATTAAATACACCCATTTAAGAAACTGAGACAATTATTGTAGTATTCAAAGCAAATATTACATTGAAGTAACGATATCTTGAGTTGAATGTTGACTAAAATTGCGAACCAGATGCAAATAATTTTGCATATTATCTCTAGACGGCTGAGTGCATTAATGCAGAAGATAGTATGGCACCAATAAGACTGAGCATATGTGTATAGAACATTACGTTTGACTTTACTGTGCCTGGGCTAGAGGGACAAGGCAATTAACCTCAGCAGGAAAGTATGAACAGTACAAAAGATAAAAGCAGATTTGGTTCTAATTTCTCCACTGGTGTATGTAATAATTTGCTTTTGACTCCAAGTCAATTAGCCCACTAATGTTTGCTAATCAAGCTTGAAGATGAATTGCCGGAGGGAAGAACCTTCACCTTGTCTTCAGGGAAGTAAAGATGAGGGAGAAAATTCAAAATTTAAAAGCACTTTTGTGAAGAATTTGTATAATCTCAACAAGGGGCTGTAACTTTTATTTGCAGGTAACAACGTTCATTGCAAAAACTGTTATGCTTTCATAATCGTTCTCTTTTTCCAAACAACAAAACTTATCGATGTTCTTTCTAAAGTTATTTGTTTTCCCTGTAAATATATTTTAAGAATAACAAGGTTTTTATCAAGATATAAATCTAACTGAATAAGTAAGGTACGCTTTATCAGACACTGTTAATGACCCCATTCCTGTTTTCTTTGACTATTGTAACTTGTAAATGGTTTTCTATCTCCTGCAAAATTGTGCTTCACAAAGATGGCTTTAAATGTTGAACTTTCTGTCATCTATGTTAATGTCCAAGATTGTGATAAATGGGTGGGAGGCTCCTGTTGACAAGGGAGAGACGTGACTAATAAAGCAGACGCTGCTTTTTGTGTGAAATTGGGGAGCTCCAGAACTGTTGGAAAATTGCATTCTGACATTGGAGATGGTTTACAATTTAAGAGGCTGAAGAACCTTCATATTTGCACAAATATGTCGTGTAAATTTTGTGTAATTAATTTCGTGCTGTTAACTGAAGCGTAACAAAATTTTAAAACTGCAGTAGCTCAAAGAGAAAGTATTTTAACGTAGTAATGGAGAAGCATTGGAAGTTTTTTGATGCTTTGCCTCACCTTTCAGTAATTTAAGATTTTACTGATGTTTTTACTTTTAAACTATTCAGAATACCAAGACAAGTTGGTTAATATAATGCAGCATTTTGTGCACTGGATGTGTCCTTGTTTCTAGTAAGATATTAAAACTAGGTAAACCGGTGAGTTAATTCATGATATGCAGTTAGCTATTGACCAAATAGTTACAGCTAAAATCTTGAGTGTTTTTTGCTTTTTATGTTCTGCTAATGGTGATTTTAAACATGTAAACAAATGCAATGAATTTTCAAGTTATGCACATGCAGAATTTCTTTTAAGACATACATTTCTTCACCTGTGCAATGTTTTTTTTCTACGAATTGTGATCCGAATGTAAATATCAAAAAAGTGTCAGGCAGTTATCAGTTTGAAGACGGGTCCCATATCGAAATGTTATCTGAACATTTCCCTCCCTTAGGAGAAGCCAACATTTGTTATTAATTATGACATCCACTTGCCCAATAATTATAGTGAAAGGTTGCACAGTTTTTATACTTAGACATTGGCAGAGACTTTATCCTATCATCCACAATTCTCTTTCATTCGAGTTTGATTAGGAGTTTGAACACTGGAACAACAATATTATTACTGACCATTGGCATTTGTGCCACTTCAGCAAGGATTTTTTAAACATAGTACTTGAACTTGTAAATGTTGGTTGTCCTAACTTCAGCACAATAGCAAAATGGTTTCCATTAATTTGGAAACACATTCTGAAATTTTGACAAATAAAGCAGACTCTCCACTTTGCAGAAAACTCAACTGGAATTCCTAATTGTAAATGTTTTATCACAGTCCAACACTTGTCTTTTTGCCCAATGTAAACTTAAGAGCAGTTCATTTCATAGAGTGTAAAACGGAGGCAACTGTGCCAACCCTGGTATTTGGATGTGTTTCCAGATCGAGGGGGAACAGGAGGAGAACCCCTGTATTATAATATACCCAAAGTAGTATATTATGCAGATATAGGTAGGAATTAAATTGAACTTGTATTTAAAAGAGAGAAAAATATTTGAACATCTAAAAACTGAATTTATGCTTTTACGGCTTATTTCATAAACACAATGTTCTTTAAACATTGGGGTAGGAATGGGAGGGAAAAGTATGAAAATGTACACTTTATGAATAAGCTGTGAGTGTTCTGGTGCACTGAACTGTACAGCTGTGAAGTTTGAATTTATTGATGGTTTTACTAACTGCTTTTCTCTGTAGAACATTGTGTTTAGAGCGAAGTTTTCTTTGTGAAAGTATGACTGTGCATGCTAGACTGGGTGCCTTGTTCACATGTGATTATGACGCAGTAGTCGAAAGGACACGAATGAGTTTTGGTTATAAGGCATTTGCACAACCAGCTATCCTTGACAACATTAGGAAAGTAACTGAGGCAGTTTCAAAGAACAAATCTTGGAAATTTATGCAACCTAACCTTTACCAAGATGATGGTTTGGAAGATGTGCATTGCATTTGTTTTCACTGACCTTTGTTGGGGTAAAGCAGTATCAGGTGCTGCATTTTCATGTTTTGTGGAAAATAATTTACTGATTGTTTCTCTTTAGGTAAACTACAGTGAACTAAAGGCTGCTGCATTTTCATCCCAGCAGTTTATGTTCTAAATCTATAACCCTGACTTTACATTGTATTTACACATTCTACAACAGGGACTGTGAATAGCATCTAGCAATAGTGGTATGTGTAATTACATTGGCTTCAGGATCAAATTATTGGGAGTTGCAAATAGTCAAAATATAATTGGAATATGTGTTTTGTTCTAAATAATATGCTATTCCCTTGGGCTGCAGTCCTGAAAGGTGCAATAGTTAACTGCACCAAAATGACCTTGTACATTAGCTGATGATTTTTTATAGACCTAAATTTGTAGCTTTTTTTGATCTTGTCCAAATGGCAGCTAGAATTTGAAAATTTATAAACTTATGTAAATGTTTCATGTTTTGTCACATGAAGGATATTTTATAAACACTTTTTTAATTAATTTTTAATTGTTTTTTAGTATTGTTCCTCTGGTGAATTGTCATTTGGGTATGAAAGGAATCTGAAATAGAAAAGTTCTGGTTCCACATTACGTGCTACATGTGCAGCCTGGTTGTACAGCTTTGTGTTGACACCTACCTGAGTGACCGCAGCCCAAAGGTGTAATGAATCAAATGGTAACTTATTTTCCAATAGAAGTATGTCAAGATATTGTGTTCTGATGATTTGAGTATCTCTGTCCATTAATGCAAACAACCTTTTCCTTTTTCCATGAAGAAACAAGCTCTTGGCCAATCTTTTCTTTTTGGACAGCCATCTCATTCAGCTAAGGGCTACCAATTGTATTATTTGTATTATTCTGTGTGAGTGTGTGTGTGTGTGTGTGTGTGTCAGAGAGTGAGAGAAGAGCGCACATGCATGCTTTGTGATTGTACAGCTATTAAGAGTGTGGTTAAATGGTTGACATGCATTGTTTGAAAATTTGAAGGACTAATGAGATCAATAATACTTGGTAATGGTTTAATTATCATTTGAATGGGAGTAAGCTGAATGCTTAAGATCAGTATTGTACTTTCCTTCCTCTGTGGATTTTGTAACAATAAACCAACTGGAATTTTATTACATTTGTAGATGGATAAGTCGTTGTGACTTGAACTACACAAATAACAGAAAATACAAATGTATGGTAACCTTTATCCTAATATTTTAAAATATTCATCTCACTTAAGATTTGATTCAAAAGCAGGAAATCAAACAATGAAGGATACAAGGACAACTGAGGATCCATCTATTTAGATGTGTGAAGAATACAGAATGTAAGCAGAATATTAAGATAAGAGAACCTTACTGGTTGTTTATCACCCCTCCCACCCTACCCTGTTTTTGAAGCAGCTTGTAATGCTGCACGATTATATTCTCAACCTCTACCATGTATTTCCTTCAGCCTCTATGGCACTAAATAAATGCAATGCAAAGTCCCCATAGTAGCGAATATAAAAAAGATCCATAGGCGTGGGGTTAAACCTCAACAATAAAAACTGTGAACATTACATTTGTTAAACGATATTTAACACTATGACTCCAAGTTTGTGTTTTTTAAAGAATGTTATTAAAGTATTAGCCTAAGCCGTTTTGCAAATATCACATTCGAGTTTATAGAATGTTTTATGGATCTAGCAGTTTGTGAAACTCCCTCAAGTGGTATTTGAATATAGTTGAAACGGCACGGCTATGATGTTAGTTACATTGATCATGGTAAATACTGTACATATACTTCTGTTTCACTTTTTCTAGAATGTAATAAAATGTTTCATAGAAACTAAAATCATTTATTAAGCTGAATTGTGCTTTCTAACAAAAATCGAACGATAAGTGAAGGGCTATGTAGAATACGGATGCATCATATGTGTTCTGCAATGAAACAGCCTCTTGGAAAACATTCCGCCAAGATTTTTGTAAAATGTCAACATTAAACACTCACGTTTGAACTGAGAAGTTGGTTTTGGATTTTCGTTGGATCCGTATGACACAAATGTGTTCAGAGCCAGTGTGCTTTGTTTTCCATATTTAAATTCCATCTACGATGTACTGGATTACACGGGCGAATTTCAGTCAATTTGTTCCACATTGGATGGGAAAACTATGTGGGCTAGTCAAACTGAGAGTATCTGCATCTACCACCCGCAATGCTATCGAGTTGCAAATCCCTATAAAGATGGGTAGGATGAAAAGAAGCAACTCCCCGCGAAACTCTGCTACCTTATTTTCTTAAATCTTAAAGTTGGTTATGTTTCTCTTTTAAAACAATCACTACAGGGCTGTTGCTTGCTGCACCCTGTGGATTAATGCAGACAATCCGCAGATGCTTACTCTGTCGAGAATCATTGGTAAAATGGGCTGGACGGCGATCGGCCATGACATCTCGAATGGTCGGTTTAGGAAACATTTGATAGAAATCTTCTGCGTTACAGGCCGTTCTGCACATTTAGCTACTTTTTTCCCCCTCCCAATTACAGATCTTAATCTCTAACCTTATACGTTATGGATTTTCAGTTTGCTCGTCGGGGCTTTGTTTAAACATTATATCTGTTTCCAACGTTCCTCCAGACAGCCAGCTCCAGGTTTTATTTTAGCTCACTGCCCCCCCCCCCCCCCGCTGCCCCAATCTTATCAATGATTTTTAAGTGCATGAACAGTAGAAACAAGAAACTGTAGATGCCGGTTAATACACAAAAGGACAGAAAGTACTATTGTAACTCAGCGGGCCAGGCAGCATCTCTGGCGAACATGGATAGGTGACGTTTCGGGTCGAGACTGTCTGAAACATCACCTATCCATGTTTAGTTTGGAGAAACAGCGCGGAAACAGGCTGTTTTTCCCGATGAGAAACGTCACCTATCCATTTTCTCCAGAGATGCTGCCCGACCCGCTGAGTTACTCCAACATTGGTTATAATACAAAAACTTGTTATTATAGTTTGCCGTTTTTGGTTGATATTCAGGGTGGAACGTACAATCTCAAAGTGTTATCAAGGCTATTTTCACCTCAACCAAATCAGGTAGTTAATTCCTGTATTTCCCCCTTTGCGATTTTTTGCTATACATAAATCAGTTTTGTATAAAGTACTGACTTGAAAAGTGCCTATGAGATAGCTGTGAAAGATATTGGCGTTTTCCAAATACATGTCTGTGTGGTATGTTGCCATCATTTGTTATATGATACCGGTTTTGACCGCCGCGGGTGGAACTTGCGTCCCCTGGCACGCTACAATCCGTTTGTTAAAGAAACCGGCAGTTTTCGGGTTTATTTTAATACGTATATTGTTAAAACATTGCACTGCCTCAAGCCGCTTTCATGTAAATATTTGGTAGTGTAACCGATTCTCCACTTTGGTAATAAAACTGAACATCCCGGCACATTGACATGACAACATTCAGCATGTGTTAGCCCAGTCATAAGGGGACGGTCCTTTCCCTCCGGGATATGAAAGTGCTGTTTTAGCCATTTCAAGGAGCCGTTGGATTGTCGAGATCTCTTTTTCGTCCTGTGCGATCAACTCGTTATTTTCTAAAGCCAGATTTCCATATTCAGTAGCCTACATGAAGGCAAGATACTGTGTTAGAAGAACCTACAAAAATACCCCTTAAGGCAGACAAAAGCTTCTCTGATCTCTGAAAAATATCAGTTTAGTTTATCACAAAATCAGTCACCTACCTGCTGTTATTCATTCCAAAAACCCTTGCTTGTGTCCACCTGCCACGCTTTCTCCTGCCTCTCCCACCTTTCTTCCCCCACCACACATACAATCAGTCTGATGAAGGGTCTCCACCGAAATGTCACCGATACATGTTCTCCAGAGATGCTGCCTGACCTGCTGAGTTACTCCTTTTGCATATTAACCAACATCTATTCTTTGTTTCCAGGTTAGTTGGCCTCTGTAAAATTGCCCCTAGTATTGGGAGAGGATGCAAAAGTGGGATAACATACAACTTGTGTCAAAGGGTAATCAATGATCGGGGTGGACTAGGAGGGCCGAAAGGCCTGTTTCCATGCTGTATCTCAATTCCTGGATTGTTTTCCTCCCTCAGTAAACCTGGAGTATTGCATTCTATTCCAAGCACTTTTGTACATCTTCGTGGTTGTGATATAATAGGACACTAACATAATGAAGTGATGAAACGGGGCTGCAACTTTGAGCCATTTACAATTCCACATTTCTTGCCTTCTTTCGATGGATTACACTTGTTATGTAACAAACTCAGGTTGTGTAAACAGTGCCAGAGTGAATTTTCAAGTGTTTGCTTTAGAGTTTCCCCTTAGTTAAGTATTTAAGCAGTAATATTATTTTTGCCTCCTAGCTCTTGTGACTGTGACAAAATGCCTCAAAGCTCTTATAAAAATTCAAACATTTTCTGTTTGGATTTTTATAAGAGCTTTGAGGCATTTTGTCACAGTCGCAAACCTGTCCTATCCATGTACCTGTCTAACTGTTTCTTAAATGTTGGGATTGTCCCTGCCTCAACTACTTTCTCTGGCAGCTTGTTCCATACACCCACTACCCTTTGTGTCACCCATTGTGACATAAGTTTAAGGTGAGAGGGGCAGGTTTAGTAAGGATCTGAGGGGCACCACAACTCACTCAGAGGGTGGTGGCTGTATGGAACAAGCTACCAGAGGAAGTTGTTAAGGCAGGTACTGTAACAACATTTAAAAGACACTTGGACAGACACACTCTGCGTTCCGCAGAGACCGTTCCCTCCGTAACTCCCTGCTCCACTCGTCCCTTCCTACCCAAACCACCCCATCCCCGGGCACTTTCCCCCGCAACCGCAGAAGATGCAACACCTGTCCCTTTACCTCCCCCCTCAACTCCATCCAAGGACCCAAACAGTCTTTCCAGGTGAGACAGAGGTTCACCTGCACCTCCTCCAACCTCATCTATTGCATCCGCTGCTCTAGATGTCAACTTCTTTACATCGGCGAAACCAAACGCAGGCTCGGCGATCGCTTCACTCAACACCTTCCCTCAGTCCGCCTTAACCAACCTGATCTCCCGGTGGCTGAGCACTTCAACTCCCCTCCCACTCCCAGTCTGACCTTTCTGTCATGGGCCTCCAGTGCCATAGTGAGGCCCACCGGAAATTGGAGGAACAGCACCTCATATTTCGCCTGGGCAACTTGCAGCCCAGCGGTATGAACATTGACTTCTCCAACTTTAGATAGTTCCTCTGTCCCTCTCTTCCCCTCCCCCTTCCCAGATCTCCCACTGTCTTCCTGTCTCCACCTATATCCTTCCTTTGTCCCGCCCCCTGACATCAGTCTGAAGAAGGGTCTCGATCCGAAATGTCACCCATTCCTTCTCTCCTGAGATGCTGCCTGACCTGCTGAGTTACTCCAGCATTTTGTGAATAAATACCTTCGATTTGTACCAGCATCTGCAGTTATTTTCTTACACATGGATAGGAAAAGATTAGAGGCGATATGGGCTAAATGCGGGCAAATGGGAGTTGCTTAACTGGGGCATTTTGGTCAGCATGTGCAAGATGGGTCGAGGTGCCTGTTTCTCTGCTGATCACTCTATGAAATCTATCCATCCACTAACCAAATTCCCATCTTTATGGTTTATTTAAAACTATTTTGTGTGCTAACAGAATGCTTACAGATTTGGCTCAAAGAGACTAACCCACGTATTGGGATCATTAATATGTCACAAACAGGGACATTATGTTAGTGTCCTTTACAGTACATTCAGAGCACTGAGGATAAGGAGGTAAAAGTTGCACCACTGTTATACGAAACCTTGTTTAGGCCACACATGAGCACAACTTTGCACAACTCCAACAAAACAATTGAAAAGCAGATTAAGCTGGAGTAGACACTTAGCATTCTTTGGTGAATTTAACTAATGTTTCCAGGAGGAATTTTGTTTGCCCGAGTCCTTTCTCTTTCCACTGTAAGGCATCCCCAAATAATGCCAGCAACTGTGTAACATGCAGAATATGACCACAGAACGGATTTCAATCGTGATTATTTTGCAAAATCAATCATCTTTTACCTCATGCTAATGACTCAGATCCTTGTCCCATGGAAATCAAGGTCAAGGTCATTTCTGTTCCATGGCCGTCAGCATCGCTCCATGCTGCTGCAGATCTCTGCTGTGTCTAGCAGTTTGCTGCTCAATGTTGCATTGGGGAGGCCACCCAAACTCCATACTCAAGGACAGTAGTCAAACCTACTGTTCCGTCACTCCAGGAGAGCCCGCAGAGCAAGGTGGCTACCCTGGCAATAGAGGATGGGTAAAGGCAGTAGGAAGAAAGGACCTTGGCTTAGAAAACCAAGCTGTGGAAACATTTTAGATGGAGGTGAGGAAGAACAAAGGGCAGGAAACATTGATGGGAATTGTCTATATTGGCCCTAAGTGGGTAGGTGTAAGTAACCTAGAGCACTGAATAAACTACATGACCAGAGTTGCATCTAATAAGGGAAAATCAATAATCTTCAACAACTTTAATCTACATATAGACTGGGTAAACCAAAGTAGTTGCAATAGTGTAGTGGACACATCCACAGAGAGTATAGGAGATGGTGTTTTGGATCTGCTAAAATGGGAACCGGGCAGATCGTCTGTTATAGATCTGGTATTGTGCTATAAACATACAACACTGACCAATACAGCACGGAAAGAGAACCTTCAGCCACAATGTCTGTGCTGAACATTCATATCACTTCACCATCTACAGAGAGTGTGTTTTCCATTAACATATATATGCTTTTTGTCATTATATCTTATAATGAAATTGTGTTTGTTATAGAAAGCTTTTTCATCACAAAGATATACATCGATATATGTTGTGCATACAATGTTAGATACCCATCATTCATGGACAGTCGACTAAGTCAGTTACCTCCAAGATAATAACATTTGATAGCTCAATATGTTAGATTATCTGACATATAGAAGGTTTAATGAATTGTGTCAGATTAACGAAAATTGGCTCTATTCAACAAATCAAATCTACTTGGATCAATTTCTAATGATTTGTGCAACCTATTGGGTTATTCTCCTGAAAGAGCAATGTGAAGCATACCTTATTGAAGTCCAGGAACAGGTAATAAAGCATGGCCAGGGCGTGAGCAATGCTTCCAATTTTGCCCTTTTTCATTAGGAGCTCTTGGTTTCGCAGGTCAAAGATTGCATGCAACACCTTGACTGCTTCTGCTTCCTTGGCTTCATCTTCAGGAGAACCAAGCAACACAAAAATAAATGTCTTTAAAAACAGAATCTCGTGGAAGAAATGCTGAGAAAGGCTTTTCTAAACTAACAAAAACTAAGCTCTAATTGGCACTACACCCTAGGAAGTAAACAGTGGACTAGGATAGCATATGGTGAAGATATATAAAAATGACATCTGAACTCTGCACGTTGAATCACCAGGAAAGATAGCACAGACTAGGATTTTATTCCCAAGAATTGAGAGGGTGATGGAATGAATTGATTGAAGTATAGACTGTTAAGGGTGAGGATAGACACAAAATGCTGGAGTAACTCAGAGGGTCAGGCAGCATCTCGAGGGAGAAGGAATAGGTGACGTTTCGGGTCGAGACTTTTCTTCAGACTGCTTCCATTGGTGGGGACTTGGGAGCATACACTAAAAAAGTGAGTCATGTCTTTCAGGTGAGAAGTTAGGTAGCACTTCCATTCGCAAAGACTAGAAGTTTGGAGTTCTCTTCTGTAAATGCCAATTAGCAACCTTGAATCTGAACCTGATAGATATTATTAACCTGTTTTAAGCGATAAGGAGTGTAGGAGGAAACTGCAGATGCTGGTTCAAACGGAAGATCGACACAAAAAGCTGGAGTAACTCAGCAAGTCAGGCAGCATCTCTGGAGAGAAGGAACAGGTGACATTTCGGGTCGAGACCTTTCTTGCCTGTACGGGTGTCTGGGGTTATGGGAAGAAGCCAGGAAAATGGGATCAGGAGTGAGAGAGATTCAGTAGATCAGCCATGGTTGAATGGCGGAGTAGACTTGATGGACAGAATGGCCTAATTCTGCTCCTATCACTTATTGGCATGACTTTATGAAGGGTCTTGTCCCGAAATGTCACCTATTTGTTTTCTCCAGTGTGCTGCTTGACCCACTGAGTTACTCCAGCTTTTTATGTTTAAGGGGATAAGGAGAAAGGCAGGTGTTTATGGTTAAGTCATTGTTCAGTTATGACATGAATGGAACTGTGGGCTTGCGGGAGAAGAGTCTTGTTCCTATGTTCATATTAATAATATGTATAAATAATTTGCATACTTCAATTTAGTTGTGACCGTATGAGGAAGGGCAGGGGATATTGTTTGCATTATCCGTCAACCACACAAAACCACATCTTACAGGCCACTTCAAAGGAAGGAAAATAATTGTCTAAAGAATACTTTTTGCATAATTGCATGGCATGGGTGAACCACAAAAGTTTTAAAGAATATTAATGCCTGTGCATCGAGACTTGGTTGCGTTTATGTTTCTTCGCCAATTCATCAGTCACAGAAGATGAAGCCATTGCCTGCTTAGCCTTCGCTCCGGTGCTCTGCAGATTAACATGGAGCCCCGTATCAGTTGCTAG
The DNA here is from genome assembly GCF_053455715.1 of Rhinoraja longicauda. Taxonomy (NCBI): domain Eukaryota; kingdom Metazoa; phylum Chordata; class Chondrichthyes; order Rajiformes; family Arhynchobatidae; genus Rhinoraja; species Rhinoraja longicauda. The sequence goes on along the minus strand of NC_135982.1, from coordinate 27,654,188 downwards.
AAAGATCAACACAAATTGCAGGAAGAGTATCCCATATTTCGCTTGGGCAGGGGTATGAATATTGATTTCTCTAACTTCAAATGACCCTGCATTCCCCCTCTCTCAATCCCTCCCCCACCCACGTCACACCAGCTTTTCGTTCTCACCTAGCAAACGGCTAACAATGGCCTTTTTCCTTTATCATTGTTACTTTTTTGCATATCTCTATATCTCTCGTTTCCCTTTCCCGTGACTTTCAGTCTGAAGAAGGGTCTCGACCCGAAACGTCACCCTTTCCTTCTCTCCAGAGATGCTGCCTGTCCCGCTGAGTTACTCCGGCATTTTGTGTCTATCTTCGGTTTAAACCACCATCTGCAATTAGTTCCGACACATAGCTGATCTGTGACCGAAACACAAGCACCCGCCTACTAGCCCCAAGAAACTTGGGTGTAAGTCAGTTAGTTCATGGTTTGATGGTCCGCGCTGACCAGCGATCCCCACATATTAACAGTATCCTACACACACTAGGGACAATTTTTACATTTACCAAGCCAATTAACCTACAAACCTGTACGTCTTTGGAGTTTGGGAGGAAACCGAAGATCTCAGAGAAAACCCACGCAGGTCACGTACAGACAGCACCCATAGTCAGGATCGAACCCGGGTCTCCGGTGCTGCAAGCGCTGTAAGGCAGCAACTCTACTGTTGTGCCACCGAGCCACCCGTTCTGTATCTCTCTACTTGTTCTGTACCTCTACATTTAGTAACTGCTAAAGGAGCAAAACACTGTCGTGATTAATATCATAAGGTTCACTGCTCTACCTAAATTATAAAGACTTAAAAAGTAACTATTTGAGTGGAAATATCCTCAATATGTAATTGTAGCCATAACTTCTCACCCCTGGTACCCTGGTGAGTGTGGACTCTTCTTTTGGCTGTAGATGGATGACACAGAATTTAGTACATTATCCTGCCTATTGATGAAACACTGTAATGTGTTAAGCTGTCCTGACATATCACTTTGTATTTTCCATTGGAGTCAACCGATCAGAAGGTTCCAGGGTACAATTAGCTTTGAGATCTAGAAAGATCAGCCGCAGGTCCTGTCTCTGATTGCTCAATGCTGACCTCTGCTGGTGAGCAAACACTTCCCTTCTGCTATTGAGGGCGTGCAGCGTAGGTTCACTAGGTTGATTCCCGGAATGGCGGGATTGTCGTATGTTGAAAGGCTGGAGCAATTAGGCTTGTATACACTGGAATTTAGAAGGATGAGAGGGGATCTTATCGAAACATATAAGATAATTAGGGGATTGGACACATTAGAGGCAGGAAACATGTTCCCAATGTTGGGGGAGTCCAGAACAAGGGGCCACAGTTTAAGAATAAGGGGTAGGCCATTTAGAACGGAGATGAGGAAGAACTTTTTCAGTCAGAGAGTGGTGAAGGTGTGGAATTCTCTGCCTCAGAAGGCAGTGGAGGCCAGTTCGTTGGATGCTTTCAAGAGAGAGCTGGATAGAGCTCTTAAGGATAGCGGAGTGAGGGGGTATGGGGAGAAGGCAGGAACGGGGTACTGATTGAGAGTGATCAGCCATGATCGCATTGAATGGCGGTGCTGGCTCGAAGGGCTGAATGGCCTACTCCTGCACCTATTGTCTATTGCCCACAGGTAGACACAAAATGCTGGAGTAACTCAGCGGGACAGGCAGCATCTCAGGAGAGAAGGTATAGGTGACGTTTCGGGTCGAGACCCTTCTTCAGGCTCTCCTGCCCACAGAATCCATGCCGACCAGCGATCACTCGTTTACACTAGTTCAATGTTATCCCACTTTCTCATTCACTCCCTAATCATTGGGGATAATTTACAGAGGCCAATTGACCTATAAATCCACAAGTCTTTGGAGTGCGGGAGAAAACCAGAGCACCCAGAGAAAACCCATGAGGTCACAGGGAGAACGTACAAGCTTCATGCGGACAGCACCCGAGGTCAGGTTCAATCCCCAATCTCAGTGCCATATGGCTATATGATTTTTTTTAGCTATTCAACAACTAAGGCCCCTGTCCCATTTAGGCGACTGCCGGCGACTGTCATAGTCGTAGCAGTTTGCCGAAAAACCGGCGACTGGACCCCCCCCCCCCCCCCCACGACAATGTCTACGACAAGCTACAACAACCTACCACCTAGTCGACGTCAAGCTACGGCAAGCTACCGACAACCGGCGACACAATCGTCGCGACTTAGGACGTCCACCTACGACCGCACCTACGACAACCTGCAACCACACAGGCGGCAACCTACGACAACCGAAGTCAACCTACATCTATCCGCGACAAGTTACGACCGCGTCAGCGACAACTGAAGACAATTCACGTCATTTTGACACCGGTACATGTCGCCGGATGACGTAGGCAGTCGCCAATGGAATTCAACAAAGTCAGCACCGGCGACAGCCTACGTCACCTGGCGACAACCTACGTCAGGAGACGTCAAGCTACGATCATTGGCGTCAAAGCAACAGTCGCCAAAAAATTTGAAACCTGTCAAAATCCAGTGGCGACCAGAAAAACGCTAGGACTCTTTGGAGACGACTCCCGACCGTACAGGCGACACCCCGGCGACCGTGTGGTGACAGTCTAGTCACCTGTAGTCGCCTAAAAATTCACCTAAGTGGGACAGGGGTTTAACACATCATTTTGAAGTTCTCCTACACTCTTAGAGTCTGATGCTCCTACATGCCAAGTGTCCAAAGTCAGTCAATTTAATTTGTTTGCTATATGGTATTGACAATGTTACCAAACTTAAATTATCTTTTCCTGCGACATTTTAGAGTAGTCTTCATCAATAGGACTGCCAATTCAACATTTGTTCTAGACAGGCAATTGAACCATCCTATCCACAACTGTCGAGTGGTCCTGAGCTACCATCTATCTCATCGGAGGCCCTTGGACTATCTGTAATCAGACTTATCTTGCACTATACGTTATTCCCTTTATCCTGCATCTATGCACTGTGGACAGCTCGATTGTAATCAAGTAGAATGGATGGGACTGGATGGGACGCAACAAGTAGAATTTCATTGTAACTCGGTACATAATACTAAAGTAACCAAGACCTCAACAGCGGAACAGGCGGGCGATGATGGCTGACTTTAGTGGAGCGTCACAACGGCTGGGAAGGAGGCTGAAGGCTGCAGCAGGAAAGGGTCCCCGGTCGTCTTGGACTCCACGCCACTGGATCCTGACCCAGATCTGTCAAGGACCGTGTGGTGGCTGTCTGTGCTCCAGTCTCCCCACGTTAAACAAAGTCACGCACGGGCGTGCTCACAGAGGGCAGTCATACTCGTGTTAAGGGACCGCCGATGATGACTAAACTAAACTAAACTAAACTTAACAGATGGAGGGATTTTGATCAAAGGTGGAGGGAATTTGAAAATAAAAATCTTCCAGATTGTAGGAGGGATTGTCCTTTCAGTAACTGTTAATTCTGGCATGGCTGCCTCAGGTATGCAAATACTTTAAGGAAACAGACAATTGTGAAGAGCACTTACCAAAAACATCTGTAAAGTCTATGAGACTGGTGCCAGGTGCTGGCGAACTGATTCCTGCTTTCCATAAAGATTTTTGTATTTCCGTCTCCACCAATACACCCAGAAACGTTTTCCAGATATTGGTCACCTGCAATGAAAGTATGAAGCATAACTGCTGTTCAGAAGCCACGGTCTGATCACTGAGTTAAGTTTAGTTTAGTTTAGAGATACAGCGCGGAAACAGGCCCTTTTGGCCCAGGTTATTGCCAGTATTAATTTTATTTGCAGATAGATACAAACAGCTGGAGTAACTCAGCGGGTCAGGCAGCATATCTGGAGAAAAGAAATGGGTGATGTTTCGGGTCGAGACCCTTCTTCAGGCTGATGTCAGGGGAGGGGGCGGGATGAGAGAAGGAATGGGTGACGTTTCGGGTCGAGACCCTTCAGGCTGAGAGTCAGGAGGGGTGACGTTTCGGGTCGAGACCCTTCTCCAATCTGAAGAAGGGTTTTGTCTCGAAGCGTCATCTATTCCTTTTCTCCAGAGATGCTGCCTGACTCGCTGAGTTACTCCAGCTGTTTGTATCTATCTGCAAATAAAATGAATACTGACAATAACCTCAGTGAAGCTCTCGTCCTGCACTAGTACAGCCTTATACAGTTACTCATGTCGGCAGGACAAGTTGCCACTTTGCTTGTCCACATTGATCGTGTTGGGTTGTATTATTCTGACATTTACCTCCGAAACCTGCGCTCGGTCTGCATTGATCAATTTTAAATTACCTCCGCCCTCAACTCCATCCAAGGACCCAAACAGTCTTTCCAGGTGAGACAAAGGTTCACCTGCACCTCCTCCAACCTCATCTATTGCATCCGCTGCTCTAGATGTCAACTTATTTACATCTGCGAAACCAAGCGCAGGCTCAGCGATCGCTTCGCTCAACACCTGCGCTCGGTCCGCATTGACCAATTTTAAACTGTGTTTACCTCTGAGTACAGTGAGTCTGCTATATCCATCTTCTCCTGTTGGTAAAACACGTTGGCCATGTGGTAATAGCCGCCAGCGGTGTGAATGTCAGACACACCGAACACCTGGGTGGCATGGTAGATCTGTCAAACGTAAATTCCTGCAATTAGTCTCTTTCAAATGGAAAACAGGGCATCTTATCTTGTATGAACTACCATTAGTGTTCCATATTCAATGACATTTACCGACTGACTATTAACTAGAAATGGAGGTGGGCCAGCAGAATAGTTCATCTTTGTGACGTTATGCCAGATGTTTAAATTGTAAATTTATCCATGCTGTGTCCATTTGTTCTTGATGTGCATGGAAGCATGTTACATTAAGGCTAATTATCTGCCCCCTCCCTGAACTCCTAGTGTTTATAATATGAGGGAAATACACGTTGGAAATCTGTAAAGCATAATTTAATTACATAGTAAACCAGGGCTGCTTGGTGAACAAAGGGGTTATATTCCTAAAGACGCCTTTGTTATTTGCAAATTCATGATGCGGGAGGCACCATTATTACTTGTAGAGAAAATTCAGTTTGCTACCTTGGGCTGCACAGTGGTGCAGCAGGTAGAGCTGCTGCCTCACACAGCAGAGACCCGTATTTGATCCTATCCTCGGGTGCTGTCCGTGTGGAGTTTGCACGTTCTCCCTGTGACGGTGTGGGTTTCCTCCGGGTGCTCAGGTTTCCTTCGCATCTCAAAGATGTGCGGGTTTGTGAGTTCATTCTCCCTCTGTAAATTACCCCCCAGCTTGGGTCTCTGGCGCTGGGAGACAGCAGCTCTACCCGCTGCACCATCGTGCTGCCACATTGGTCTTTGTCAACCTGTTTCTTCTCAAATACTTACATCGTCAGCAAAGCACCAGAGCGCTTTGTCATAGTCACACTTGGCGGTGTAGAAAAGGCCCATGTTTCGGAACAACTTGTACTGAATGGCGTTAATACATTCCTTGGTCTTCATCACCGTCCACTGAGCCTGAGAGAGGTATTCTTCAGCTTCATCTAGTCGACCAAGGCCTGGGCAGCATCCCGTGCACAAAATGTTGAAATTACTGACTGTACATTCACCCTATCTCATAAGTTGATAAATTCATAAGTGTTAGGAGCAGAATTAGGCCATTTGGCCCATCAAGTCTACTCTGCCATTCAATCATGGCTGATCTATCTCTCCCTCTCAACCCCATTCTCCTGCCTTCTCTCCATAACCCCAGACACCCTCACTAATCAACTATCTGTTCCCTTCATAACTTTATACATTGCTATAAGATCACCCTCCAGCCTCTCACACTCAAAGGAATAAAGTTCTAGCCTAGCCGACCTCTCCCTATAGCTCAGTCCATCGAGTGGAATTCTCTGCCTCAGAAGGCAGTGGAGGCCAATTCTCTGAAAGCATTCAAGAGAGAGCTAGATAGAGCTCTGAAGGATAGCAAGTCAGGGGGTATGGGGAGAAGGCAGGAACGGGGTACTGATTGAGAATGATCAGCCATGATCCCATTGAATGGCGGTGCTGGCTCAAAGGGCCGAATGGCCTTCTCCTGCACCTGTTGTCTATTGAGTCCAGGGAACATCCCTGTTCATTTTCTCTGCACCCTTTCCAGCTGAATGGCATCTTGAGCAAAACTGAACACAATACTCCAAGTGTGCCTCTCTAATGTCTTGGACATCTTTAACATAGTGTTCCAGTTTCTAACGTGTCAAAAAACCTTAATAATTAATACAAGTTAATAACGTCTTAATGATTTTCTAAAGATATACGCAAAGTGCTGGAGTAACTCAATGGGTCAGGCAGCATCTCTGGAGAAAAGGTCTGAAGAAGGGCCCCGACCCGAAATATCACCCATCCTATTTCTCTAGAAATGCACTCTGTGTTCATCTTTGGTATGAACTAGAATCTGCAGTTCATTGTTTCAACTTAATAATTTTCTAGATCTTCCCAGCTGACATATCAACCCACACATAACCTGACCTGCTGAGTTACTCCAGCATTTTGTGAATAAATACCACATATAACATGAAATATTCTTACCGATCCCAGCTTCTGCCAGCAGTAACTGAGATGGCACTAGCTCAGCGGAGAGGCTGCCGTACACAGTGGTTGCAAAGCGCAAGGACTGCAGGGCTCCGGGTATCGCCCTCTCATGTTTACCCTCAAACAGAAGCTTCTGAGCCACAGTACGTGTCAGATCAATGAGATGTTTCTGTAAGCAGCAAAGGCATTAGAAAGATGATGCGTTCTTCCTCAAGCTTCTATGTTGGGCTTCCATGTAACAGCACAGGAGGCCACAAACAGGCAGGTCAGGGTGGGAGTGGGGTGGGGAATTAAGATGGCAAGCAAGCTGTAGCCTAGGGTTACATGCATGGGACTACACATGGGTTTACTGCAAAGCAATCATTCAATCTTCAATCGGCAGAACCCCTGCCTCACAGCACCAGAGACCCAGGTTCGACCCTGACTATGGGCGCTGTCTGAGCAGAGTTTTTACATTCGCCCTGTGACTGTGATGGTTTTCTCTAGGTCTCCTGTTTCCTCCTATAGTCCAACTATATGCCGGTTTCGAGGTTTATTGGCTTCTGTAAATTTGTCCCAAGGGTGCAGGGAGTGTAACATAGAACTGGTAAACGGGTGATCGATGGTCGGTGTGGACTCGGTGGGCCAAAGGGCCCGTTTCCACCCTGTCTCTCTAAACTCTCTTTCTAAACTAAAATGCTTGAAAAATTGATTATTTTTTATGTTCTAAATCTATTCTTCGAACATTGTCTAAGATATATTCTTCAGTTATAACTTCAAAGAGGATTTAAAATTTAATTTAAAGCAAATTTGGACATTATTCTTATAATACCACTGACTACTTTTTCTACTGTCCACATTAAGGAGTGGTACTCAGTTCATTTGTTTAAGAGACCGAGGAATGTTCCATTTCCAAATTTGCTTTAAGCTCTCCTAGCAGGGAACACAGGTTATTTGTCCCAGTGCACACTGGATGTGACACATGTATGCGTGGAGACTGTTATCCATGAAGCAATGATTGATTTGATGCCACTTCGATTATGGCCGACCTATTCTTCTACTGACGTTCTTGAAGAGTAAGGGACTCAAAGGTTTTGAAGAGAAAGTAAGGGAATGGGATTGAGTGGGAATAGATCAGAATGAATCGAATGGCAGAGTAGACTTGATGGGCCGACTAGCCTAAATCTGCTTCTATGTCTTATGGCCTTCAACACCATATCTACAGCAGGAAGACTGTTTTTGTTTCAAAATTGGCTGACAACCAGCTTGGACTTCGCTGAGGTAAAAGTCAATGCAGTGGTACATATGTAAATTGACATGACTTTGACATTTCTTGGGAACAATCTGTCCACAATCACATATGAAGAAATGCATTCAATAGTTACTGTTTATAGTGAACCTATATTCCACACCTGCATAAGTCAGTACGTTGTGGATAGGACAAGAGGAAACTGGAAATCGAAAAATAAACAAATATAGATGCTAGGTACTCAGTGTTTACCTGTCTCTGCACCAGCTGTGCCTTACCGTGCTCTCGTTCTTTTGTTGAGCTAAGGAAAGGCAGTGGTGTCCGTACCGGAATCAGAAGCTGGCAAATCTTCTCATGGATTCCATGCCAATCTGCCTCTTGGTGAGCTATATCACTGAGAGAAGATAGGAATAGGCGTTTAACCTTGAGAGTTCATCCATAACAAAAGAACATTCTTGATTCTTGATTAGTGCTGGTGTCAGAGGCTGCGGGGAGAAGGCAGGAGAATGGGGTTAGGAGGGAGAGGTAAATCAGCCATGATTGAATGGCGGAGTAGATTTAGGAAAAAAACTGCAGATGCTGGTTTAAATTGAAGGTAGACACAATATGCTTCTTTAGACTGAAGAAGGGTCTCGACCTGAAACATCACCCATTCCTTCTCTCCAGAGATGCTGCCTGACCCGCTGAGTTACTCCAGCATTTTGTGTCTACCGGTGGAGTAGGCTTGATGGGCTGAATGGCCTCATTCTACTTCTATCACTTATGACCATATAACATTCACTCGTGGGCACAGCTAATAAATACTGGAAGTGACTGGAAGTGACAAAGATGTGTACTTTATCAGTAGAAAGTTTTAATATTTTATTTAGGTCAGAAAACAACCCAGTTTAATGGATAAGAATTGGAAATGTTTTCTTTTAAATAAAAACTTGCATTTATGTACACATTCAATTGATCTGATCAGATTTGAAGCTCATGCATGTCTTTACAAAAACAAGACTTTTATTCTTTGGCAGTAATTCATTACCAGATAAAAAAAATATTTCTAGTGCCTAAAAAAATAATTACATTTGACTTTAGCTATGCAATATATTTTTTTACATTAGACCTCCACCAACACCACAACCTGTGATCACATTATTAAATCTGATGATATTTATTGCCTTATCTATAATGGTATCTGTGGTGGTGAATCTGTGGAATTCATTGCCACAGAATGCTGTGCAGGCCAAGTCAGGGATGGATATATAGATTCTTGATTAGTGCAGGTGTCAGCGGTAATGGGGAGAAGGCAGGGGAATGGGGTTAGGATGGTGAGATAGATCAACCATGATTGAAGGGAGGAGCAGACACGATGGGCCGAATGGACTAATTCTGCTCCTATCACTTATGATCTTATTTGGCATTTGTTTACTCTATTCCTTGGTAAGATGGGCATTTTGGTGATTGCAATTTGAAACAAAATTGAAATGGAGTCCAGCTGCACTCTTTAATGCATCATCTACAAGAGTCAAGAGTGTCTTATTGTCATATGTCACAGATAGAACAATGAAATTCGTACCTGCAGCAGCACAACAGAATATGTAAACATAGCACACTAAAACAATATAATAAACGAGAAAAAAAGTCAGTGTGTGTATTTGCACCTATACACACATAAGATAGATACAATTCTTTCTCTCATCCATTCCTTCTCTCCTAGATGCTGCCTAACCTGCTGAGTTACTCCAGCATTTTGTGATACCTTCGATTTGTACTAGCATCTGCAGTGATTTTCCTACATAAGATAAATACAAAATGCTAGAGTAACTCAGCAGGACATTTTGTGCCGAGATCCTTCTTCAGACTGAGAGTCAGCGTGGAGGGAGATTATGAAAGGGTAAAGTGTGAAAACACAGATCCAAGGGGATGATGGTAAAGGAAATGTAGAACGGTACATTGCTAGTTGAGGGGAAGGTGACAACGAGGCACACATTCAGTAACATTTAATCAGGAGGACAGTGGAACTAGTCGGAGAACTAGGATGGGGGAGGGACATAGAGAGAGAGAAAGCAAGGGTTACTTGAAGTTAGAGGAATCAATATTTATACTGCTGGCCTAATTGTTCCTCCAATTTTCGTTGATATACATATATATATATATACCCACACACATTCTCATAAAACATATAAATACAAATGATTTGGTGCAAAAAGACCAAATCAATGCCCCCAAGGCCATGTAGTTCAGGGCCTATTTGGAGGTTGTAGTGCTTCATAACCTGATGGCAGTAGGGTAGAAAGATGTGTTACAAATATACTGTAACACATCGCAAATCAAAGCTACTTCTGTTTGGTCAGCTGCCCACCTAGTTTAAGAAAGCTTCTACTTACCAGTAAAAAGTCACCCTGCACCGGGAGCACATAACATGGGCGTTTTTTTGGCATATCTCGCACTCCAGTACGACCCCCTTGGGATTAGCAAGCGGGTAAACAGCAGTACTTAACATGTCGAAAGCTCGGGAGGTCAACTCTTATCTGCAACACTCTCAGCCTCTCAAGTGCGGCGTTACTGACGACTGGGCACGTTGCCAGGGACGCTACACGTTGCTAAGGATTTGGGGCACGTTGCTAGGAAGTTGGGACACGTGGCTAGGGAGTTGCTACACGTTGCTAGGGACGAGACACGTCGCTAGGGACTTGGGACACGTTGCTAAGGAGTTGTTACGCGTTGCTAGGGAGTTGGGACACGTTCCTAGGGAGTTGCTACGCGTTGCTATGGACTTGGGACACGTTGGTAGGAAGCTGGGACACGTTGCTATGAACGCTACACGTTGCTAGGAACATGGGACACGTTGCTAGGGATTTGGGACACGTTGCTAGGGATTTGGGACACGTTGCTAGGGAGTTGGGACACGTTGTCAGGGACTTTCCGCTGGACCCTGAGCCTGCCGCACTCCTTAGCGCCTCACCTACCTAATTAACGCAACACAAATCAAGGCTGCTATTAAAGGGGAAATCTAAACGTTTTGATATCAACGTGTCATTGTGATGACTTTGAATAGAAATTGCAATCAGGGCTGAAAGCTCTGTGTAGGAAGGAACTGCAGATGTTAGTTCATACCAAAGATAGACACCAAGAGCTGGAGCAACTCAGCGGGTCAGGCAGCATCTCTGGAGAACATTGATAGGTGACGTTTAGGGTTGAGACCCTTCTTCATACTGAAATATAGAGAAGGCCAGAACAAAACAGGGCTGGCAACAGATGACCTCAGGAAGGGTGAAGCCCACAATGGTCTATTGTTGGCTGGGGAGGATGTGCTAATGACAGGGATACATATGTTTTACTGTCATGTGTCCCAGATAGAACAACAAAAATTCTTACTTGCAGCATCACAACATAGTACCCTGTAAACAATATAATAAATGGAAAAAAAAAGTGTGTAAATATATATACACATATAACCTAAACAACCTCCCTTTCTTTCTAATGAACAGTGTGATTGAAGAAGGAAAAGAAAAACTTCAGATGTTGGTTTAAATCGAAGGTAGACACAAAAAGCTGGAGTAACTCAGCGGGTTAAGCAGCATCTTTGGAGAGAAGGAATGGGTGACGTTTCGGGTCAAGAGGTCTCAATGCTAACATTGTCCTCATCTATAAAAAAGGAGATAGAACAAATCTTACAAATTACTGCCCAGTTTCACTGACCTCCATACCATGCAAGATTCTCGAACACATAATCAACCGACATATTATGGACCATATTAACTTCCAGAAGGTACTAACAAACCACCAACATGGCTTTAGACAGGGTCGATCATGTGAAACCCAACTGGCGGCACTCATCGATGATCTAGCCAGGTCACTCGATAACAAGGGTCAGACTGACCTGATTATATTAAACTTCAGTAAGGCTTTTGATAAGGTTCCCCACAAGCGGCTTCTGTACAAGCTCAACCATGTAGGAATAGATGGCAACCTCTTAAAATGGATTGAGATCTTCTTGACAAGGAGATATCAGCGAGTTCTCTTGAAGGTCTATTGAAACTCCTGTGACATCAGGTGTGCCACAGGGGACTGTCATGGGTCCATTGCTCTTCCTACTGTATATCAATGACATTCCAAATGCAGTTTCGTCCAGAGTTCGACTCTTCGCAGATGATGCCATAATTTATTGAGGGATTAAAACACCAGAAGACAGATTGGCCTTACAGAGGGATCTGGATGCTCTATGTGAGTGGGGAAAAATCCGGCAGATGTCATTCAATCCAACCAAATGTCATACCATGCATGTCCCACACAAGACTAAACCACTTTTATTGGAATACAATATGGGTAGCCATACATTGCTTGCTGTTGACCATCATCCATATCTAGGAGTCGAATTAAGCAAAGATTTAAGTTGGGCGACACATATTAGTCAAGTGTCTAACAAAGCAAATAGAACTCTCGGCCTTCTTAAAAGAGATTTTCACGCACGTGGTACATCAATCAAAGAGAACGCCCACAAGTCCTTGGTCAGGCCCAAGTTGGAGTATTGTGGAGCTGTATGAGATCCTTTCAACAACAACAACAAGATCTCCCTGGAGAAAGTACAACACCGAGCAGCTCGCTTTGTATACAATGACTACAAGCGCAAATCAAGCGTGAATAATATGCTGACTTCTCTCGGATGGGATACCTTAGTGCTCCGCAGAATCAGGCTAAGACTTATTGCAATTTACAAGGAGATTCACAAAATCACGCCATCAAATCTTCCGTAATCCCAGAGCACCAACTGCAATGAAACGAGACAAAATACCGATCCCTACATCATCAACTCTCTAAATTTCAATAAACATTGTTACCAATATTCCCTTTACCCAAGGACGATAAGGGAATGGAATATGTTACCACCCAACACACGTGCTGCTCCTGATGTTAAGTCATTTAAAAAGGGGATTGAGCAACTAGATCTCCTCAACTTGGTCAAAAAGGCACACTACAAAATTTAATCACTGCTCTAGTCACTTCAATCCAACCAAATGTCATAACATGCATGTCTCACACAAGACTAAACCACTTTTATTGGAACACAATAGCCATACATTGCTTGCTGTCGACCATCACCCTAGGAGTTGAATTAAGTAAAGATTTAAGTTGGGCGACACATGCCTGCGAGGGATAAGTACTTATGAGGTGTTTGCGCAGTAATCAACCATAGGGGCTCGTTTCCACGCCGCGTGTGTGTGTGTGTGTGTACTCTGTGACCTGCTGAGTTACTCCAGGACTCTCTCCCTCCCTGTAACCCGTGCGGCGGGCGGAACGTTCCGCGGGGGAGAATGTTTCCTCGGCGGACGGAGATTGAGGCGGGACGGGCTGTCATGGCGGCGGACGGAGATTGAGGTGGGACGGGTTGTCATGGCGGCGGCGGCGGCAGCGGCCGGACCGGAATGGGACGAGTTCTTCTCGGACTACGCGCCGCCGCTTAACGCGGCCGCATCGTTGCGGGCGCTGGGCGAGTTCGCGGCGCGGCATGCGGCGCAGAGCCGGCGGTTGGTGCTGGTCACGTCGGGGGGCACCAAGGTGCCGCTGGAGTCGCGCACCGTGCGCTTCCTCGACAACTTCAGCAGCGGCTGGCGGGGCGCCGTGTCCGCCGAACACTTCCTCCAGCTCGGCTACGCCGTGGTCTTCCTGCACCGGCAGCGCTCCCTCTTCCCCTTCTCCCGCCGCTACTCGGGCCTCAACCTGCTGGACGCGCTGAAGGTCGTGCTGGATGCCGGCACCGGCTGCTGGAGGGTCGAGGCCGACCAGGCCGCGCTGCCCGGCATCGTGCCGGCGTTGCAGCGCTATGCGGCCGTCAGGGAGGCCGGACTCCTCCTGCCCCTCGAGTTCAGCACTTTGTCCGACTACCTCTACCTGCTCAGGGCGGCCGCCCAGGCCCTCAACCACAACGGTAGGTCAACATCATCCGCCACAAGGATACACCCATCAAAAAGCTGCAGGATGGAACAGCAGATGCTGGTTTAGACAGTCTGTAGAACGGTCTCGACCCATTCCTTCTCTCCCGAGATGCTGCCTGACCTGCTGAGTTACTCCAGCATTTTGTGAATAAATACCTTCGATTTGTACCAGCATCTGCAGTTATTTTCTTAAACAGGAGATGTAGACACAAAATGCTGGAGTAAACACAGCGGGTCAGGCAGCATCTCTGGAGAGAAGGAATGGGTCGAGACCCTTCTTGTGTCTATCTTATTGTGTTTAACCAGCGTCTGCAGTTCCTTCCAACACATGTAGAATTATTCAAGGTGTATGATATAGTTTGCAGCTTGTCGCCTCTGGCCAAATGAAACAGATTGTGCTTTCTGAACCCATGAGAAACTAAGAGCTAAGATGGGCACAAAATGCTGGAGAAACTCAGGGGGACAGGCAGCATCTCTGGAGAGAAGGAATGGGTGACATTTCGGGTCGAGGCCCTTCTTCACGTCTTACTCCAGCTTTTTGTGTCTATATAACTTCACGTCTGAAGAAGAGTCTCGATAGACACAAAGTGCTGGAGTAACTCAGCGGGTCAGGCAGCACCTCTGGAAAAAAAGAATAGGTAACGTTTTGGGTCGAGATCCTTCTTCAGACTGAGAGCCACTAAGAAAGGTCCTGACTTAAAACATAGAAAATAGGTGCAGGAGTAGGCCATTCGGCCCTTCGAGCCTGCACCGCCATTCAATATGATCATGGCTGATCATCCAGCTCAGTAGCCTGTACCTGCCTTCTCTCCATACCCCCTGATCCCTTTAGCAAAAAGGGCCACATCTAACTCCCTCTTAAATATAGCCAATGAACTGGCCTCAACTACCTTTTTACTTTTTTTACCTTTTTACTCAACTACAAAAACATCACCTATTCCTTTTTGCTAGAGATGCTGTCTGACCCGCGGCGTTACTCCAGCATTTTTTTGTGTCTATCTTCGGTTTGAACCAGCATCTGCAGTTCCTACCCATCATTCACAAGGAACTGCAGATGCTGGTTTACACCGAGGATACATGATAAGGGAATGACGTTTAGTGTAAGATGAAGCCAGTAAAGTCCAATCAAAGATAATCCGAGGGTCACCAATGAGGAAGATAGTAGTTCAGGACAACTCTAGTTGTGATAGAATGTTTCAGTTGCATGTGTAAGAAGGAAGATAGACACAAAACACTGGAGTAACTCAGCGGGTCAGACAGCTTCTCTGGAGGAAAGGAATGGGTGACATTTTTGGTCAAGACGCCTAGAATATTATATAAAGCATCATATAATATGCTTATGAATAAAGTAAGGACTTGTGCTGTTGGCAGTAATATTCATGTGATATCAGATCTGCAACGCTTTCATAGACCAGTTGATGACTCATTAAAACGGGTGGATATTGGAGGGAAAATAGCACTTAGTCTGATCAAAAGTAGGTGAATATTTGATGAGGTTTTTTGCAATATTCAGATTTGAATATGAAGTATTGCATTCTACTTTTCATTTGATATGCATTACCACTGAAAGTACGTATTGCTGCACTAATAAGTGTTACAATAAAGCATTTCCTCCAGACGGATGTGATTAAAATTGTTATGTATTTCCTTTGATGTTGGTTTGGACCATGAGCTTTATGAACTGATGCTGAAAAAAAATGGTCTGAACAGAGAACAAATATCAATAACTTGTGTGAGCTATTTAGTAGAATGAAGACGAATTTCCACAGCTACCCTGCTAAGGATATGCTAGGTCAGGAGTATCTACTGGATGACCTGTAGTGTGCCATTGTATGTTTTTTATAGGACCAAACGCCATGTTCTACCTCGCAGCAGCTGTGTCGGATTTCTTCATTCCTGCGTCAGAGATGCCAGAGCACAAGATCCAGTCGGGGGCTAATCCTCTGCAGGTGATGTGAGCGTCTGACTACATCTTTTTATTTATTTTATTTTAAATCGTTGAAAACATTAGCGACGCAGTGGTGCTGGTTTCCGACGGGCATGGTGATGGACACACCACACATCTCTGAGCTCCATACAGATAGGTTCCGTCTTCCATGGGTGGGTTCCCACAGCACAACCTTGTCTGCTACATCTGGTACAGTTAAGAGAGAGCTTTAATTATGAATAGGAATGGTTCAATGGATTCGTTATTGTCCTGTGTACCAGGTACAGTGATCTACATTTTTCCCATACAGCTGAGCAAGACTATCGCTGTATAAGAAAATAACTGCAGATGCTGGTACAAATCGAAGGTATTTATTCACAAAATGCTGGAGTAACTCAGCAGGTCAGGCAGCATCTCAGGAGAGAAGGAATGGGCGACGTTTCGGGTCGAGACCCTTCTTCAGACTATCGCTGTACACAGGCACAATCTCCCCAGTCAGTACAGTATGCACAGGACAGCCCAATGAGTCCATATGCAAGATGCAAAATCGTTACACCTTGATAACATTGACAACTTGGATTGAATTTGTACTAGTTTTCATTTCCAGTTAGACTACCTCTCAAGTTTAAGAAAAGATTAACACTGAGATGCAACAAACAATTTTCTGAAAAATATTGTAATGTAGTGGAAGGCATGGACATTTAAACATTTTTTTTTGTATTTTGTTTTAGCTAAGTATGCAAATGGTTCCCAAGATGCTCACTCCTCTAGTGAAGGACTGGGCTCCTCAAGCATTCGTCACGTCCTTCAAACTGGAGACAGATTCATCACAGCTGCTCGCTCGAGCTCGCAAAGCTTTAGCAACCTACAGACACCAGGTTGTTGTTGCTAATACACTTGAAACGCGGAGGATGTACGTTCTCATAGTCACCGAGGACTCTCAAGTTGATATAAAACTTTCGGAGAACGAAGTGCAGCAACACCATGAAATTGAAGAGAAAATTGTGAAGCATTTGAGCGAATGCCATACTAATTTTATGGAAAAGAGCAAAAATCCCACATAAGTAGATGGGAGATGAGTTACCATGCAAAAGCTGTACGAAAAAAAAGCTGCTGACGTGATGGAACTGCATAATGAAATCTTGCCAATGTGAACAAAGCCGTCTGGACAACCAGGTGTTCTGCTTCATGCTTTTTAAAAAACAAACTTAAAATTAACGTGACCTAGGCTAACACTAAAAGCAATCAGAAGCCACGTTCAAAAAGTTCCGCCTAATAAAAAGCAACGTGGCATTTTATTGGTAAATAGGTGAAGCTTTCCATGACTAAAAGGAACACAATCTTGGTATTTTTATTACTAGAATGCACCAGTATAATGGGATGGGACTAAAACTATTAATATAGTTAATGAAACAATGGTGAATAAGTTATGAACTTAAGTCAGAATTTTACAGTATCAATCCTCAAACATGAGAAAAGTTGTAGATCGCTGAATGCAATTGTATATTTTTGCATTTTAATTTTCCTCAAATGATAATTGTCATTACATATCACAGTTGTATTTAATGTGCATTCAGTTTAAATGGGTGAAATTAAAGCATTCCTATCCAGTCATTGCAATCTTTCCTCATCTTTGAGTTTTTATGTTAGTTGAAGTGAGTGCACCAAGACAGATTAGTATAAGAAAATAACTGCAGATGCTGGTACAAATCGAAGGTATTTATTCACAAAATGCTGGAGTAACTCAGCAGGTCAGGCAGCATCTCGGGAGAGAAGGAATGGGTGCCGTTTTGGGTCGAGACCCTTCTTCAGACTGATGTCAGGGGGGCGGGACAAAGGAAGGATATAGGTGGAGACAGGAAGATAGAGGGAGATCTGGGAAGGAGGAGGGGAAGAGAGGGAGAGAGGAACTATCTAAAGTTGGAGAAGTCGATGTTCATACCACTGGGCTGCAAGCTGCCCAGGCGAAATATGAGGTGCTGTTCCTCCAATTTCCGGTGGGCCTCGCTATGGCACTGGAGGAGGCCCATGACAGAAAGGTCAGACTGGGAATGGGAGGGGGAGTTGAAGTGCTCGGCCACCGGGAGATCAGTTTGGTCAATGCAGACCGAGCGCAGGTGTTGAGCGAAGCGATCGCCGAGCCTGCGCTTGGTTTCGCCGATGTAAATAAGTTGACATCTAGAGCAGCGGATGCAATAGATGAGGTTGGAGGAGGTGCAGGTGAACCTTTGTCTCACCTGGAAAGACTGTTTGGGTCCTTGGATGGAGTTGAGGGGGGAGGTAAAGGGACAGGTGTTGCATCTCGTGCGGTTGCAGGGGAAAGTGCCCGGGGTGGTTTGGGTAGGAAGGGACGAGTGGAGCAGGGAGTTACGGAGGGGACGGTCTCTGTGGAACGCAGAGAGGGGAGGGGATGGGAAGATATGGCCAGTGGTGGGGTCCCGTTGTAGGTGATGGAAATGTTGGCGGATGATTTGTTGGATCCGCTGGCTGGTGGGGTGGAAGGTGAGAACGAGGGGGATTCTGTCCTTGTTGCGAGTGGGGGGAGGGGGAGCAAGAGCAAAGCTGCGGGATGTAGAAGAGACCCTAGTGAGAGCCTCATCTATAATGGAGGAGGGGAAGCCCCGTTTCCTGAAGAATGAGGACATCTCTGACCAAGACAGATTGCTCTGATAGTACAGAGACGGGTATGGACTGGGGGAAAATAACATTTTGTTTAGTATCCTTAATTCAACCATCCAAGACAGTACAGCTGTCCACACCTAAACCATTGATTTAAAGATGCCATGTTATTAAATGAATATCCAAAACTGAACTTTTTAAGAGCTCAAGTACAATTTGAATGATTTTATCATGCCAGTTCTAATTATCTAAATTTTGTTCTTTTATAATACAGTATTCAATGAAGTATTTCTAGTAGACACAAAATGCTGGAGTAACCCAGCGGGTCAGGCAGCATCTCTGGAGAGAAGGAATGGGTGATGTTTTGGGTCGAAACCCTTCTTCAGACTGAAGTATTTCAAGTGATGAACAGAAGGAAATCAGAAGGGCAATAAGGGGACTGGAGATGGGTCTAATGGGTATTCAGGAACACCCAAAGAGAATTTATAAGGGAAAGATTTCAATAAGGGCAAGAGGGTGACTAGAGAGAGAATAGAGCCCCTTTGAAAACAAAGCAGTCATCTCTGTGCGAAGCTGCAGGAGATGGGCAAGGTCCAAAATTAGTATTTCTCCTCTGTGTTTACTGTGGAGAAAGAAGTGAAGACTTGGGGCAGTTAATGGAAGTGTCACGTGGACTCTCGCTAAACATCTTAAGGCTCATAAAGGTGGATAAATCTCCCGGGCCTGATCAGATATAGCTAAGGACACTGGGAAACTAGAGAAGAAATTGCATGTGCTCTGGCTGAGATATATGAATCATTGTTAGATACATGTGAGGTGCCAAAGGACTGGAGGATGGCTAATGTTGTGCCTCTATTTCGGAAGGGCTTGGATAGACAGGCTGATTAGGGATAGTCAGCATTGTTTAAAATGTGGGAGAACATGTATTACATATCTGATGAGTTTTTGAAGTAACTAAAAACGTTGATGAGGGCAAAGCTGTAGCCATTGTCTACATGGACTTCAGGAAGGTATTTGGTAAGGTTCCACGTGGTAGGGTGCTCTGGAAGGTTAGATCGCATGGGATCCAGGGAGAATTGGCTTCAAGAAATTAAGCAGAGGGTGGTGACTGGAGGCCTATGACTGAGGTCTTGCTGCTGTGGATTATGTCAAAGATTTGGATGAGAATGTACAAGGCATGATTAATACATTTTCCAGATGACACAAAAGTGGGTAGCATCGTAGATAGTGAAGATGGTTATCAAAAATTGCAGCAGGATCTTGATTGGTTAGTCAGGTGGGCCGAGGAATGGTTAATTAAGTTTCATACAGATAAGTGTGAGGTGTTGTATTTTGGGATATTATGCTGCAGTTGTACAAACATTGGTGAACCCACGTTTGGAGCAATATGTTCAGTTTTAGTCACCCTGTTACAGGAAGGATGGGAGCTGGAACGAATGCAGAGAAGATTTACAAGAATTTTGCCAGGACTCAAAAGCCTGAGCTACGGTGAAAGGTTGTGCAGGCTAGGACTTTATTCCTTGAAGGATGAGGGTGATCTTGTAGAGGTGTACAAGATCATGAGGGAATAGATAAGGTAAATGCACAGTCGTTTACCCAGAGTAGCAGAATCAAGAACCAGAGGACATAGGTTTAAGATGAAAGAGGAAAGTTTTTATATGAACCCGAGGGGCAACTTTTTCCACACAAAACTGTCATTTAAAACTAAGGTGAGAAGAAAAACTTTTTCACCCAGAGAGTTGTGAATTTGTGGAATTCTCTGCCACAGAAGGCAGTGGAGGCCAATTCACTGGATGAATTTAAAAGAGAGTTAGATAGAGCTTTAAGGGCTAGTGGAATAAAGGGATATGCAGGCACATGTTACTGATTGTGGATGATCAGCCATGATCACCACGAATGGCGATGCTGGCTCGAAGGGCCAAATGGCCGCCTCTTGCACCTATTTTCTAAATGTTGGTGGGTATATGGAAAAAAAGCTCCCAGTTGAG
Source organism: Rhinoraja longicauda (assembly GCF_053455715.1). Lineage (NCBI taxonomy): Eukaryota > Metazoa > Chordata > Chondrichthyes > Rajiformes > Arhynchobatidae > Rhinoraja > Rhinoraja longicauda. Next base: position 27,633,960 of record NC_135982.1, on the reverse strand, counting down.
GCTGGTATTATCACAACATTTAAAATACATTTTGGCAGTTACATGGATAGGAAAAGATTAGAATGAGATGGGCCAAACGCAGGCAAGTGGGACAAGTGTAGATGGGTCATCTGGTCAGTGTGGGCCAAGGGGCCTGTTTCCATGCTGTATGAAACGATGTGCAAATTGAAAAAGTTAAAACAACTTTCTGACATTTACTGTAAGGGACTTTGGATAGATTGATATCTGCAATATTCAGATGGAGCAAAATTAGTTTGTTCACAGGAACACCCATACACTAAGAAATAAGCATATTGACCTTCCTAGATACTAGCTCCCAAGGAAGAGAACACGGAATTGAATGCACATATAATTTAATAGTTTGTAATTACATTATGTGCAAATCCATTAACTGGTACATCAGTTTTACTAACAATTTATAAACAGTAAAAAAACAAAGTCTTTCATAAAAAACTAAATACTTTCGAGGCAGAGTAGGTGATCCATTAATTTCCAGGTTGAAGATGTTTGATCCTCGGTGATAAGATCAATGAAGCTTGATGCTCTTCTTAACTCCAGCCCGGATACCCGACAGCTCACCACTATAGCGGTGTTCCTCTCTCCGGACCTCACGCACCTGTCAAGGCGACATACACAATGTGACATTAAGCAAGATCTCACTGTCAGAAACATACTGTGGGTTTATATGCCTTTAAATGTGTGGGTAATCTGAAATAAAACCCTACTTTGACATTTCTACAAGAACACGGAACGGCACGGCGGCGCAGCAGTACAGTTGCTGCCTTACAGCACTAAAGACATTGGTTCGATCCCAACTACAGGTGCTGTCTGTATGGAGTTTACATTCTCCCCATGACCTGCGTAAGTTTTCTCTGGTTTCCTCCCACACTCCAAAGATGTCCAGGTTTGTAGGTTAATTGGTTTGGTATAATTGTAAATTGTCCCTAGTGTGCGGGGATCGCCGGTCAGCACGGACTCGGTAGGCCGAAGGGCCAGTTTCCGCGTTGTATCTCCGAACTGAACAGTATTTTAGGACGTAATTACAAATTAGTTCCTAGAAACAGGAAGTCAGTATAAATTTCTAATATTAGTAAAGTCATTCACAAACGATTGTCACTGCAGGATCAACAGAACACAGAGTAAAATTCCTTGTGAAAATTGGGCCATCATTTGTTCTCAATGGCAAAGGAATCTATTAAATAAATACGTTCATGGCAGTGATGGCCCGGTGAGCATTTATCGCTAATACTCAAATGGCAGCAAGCTGCTGCCTTGAACAGTTACTGTGGGAGAGGAAGTCAGGAATTTGAGCCTGAAACAGTGAAGGAGACATTTGGAGAACTTGCTGCATGCTCACCATGGCTGCCCAGCCCAGCACGTTCACCAGTTATAAGTTGCTGTACTTGTTGTGCATTGTGCACTAACAATGAAGTGTTTAAGGTAATAAATTGGGCAGCTTTGTCCTGCCCTGATATTAAAAATCAGTTAGTGGTGTTGGATCTATATTCGCACTGGCTTATTTTTCACTTACAGTGCTTTAATAACTTGATAGATTTTTTTGGTGGAAGATTTAAAGCTAAGTTATATTGGATACCACATTATGTTAAACTACAGTCACTGTATTACATGATTAGCTCCCTTAGCATTAGTGTTCAATGGAAATTTAATCGAGGGCCGATGATAAAGGAGCTACTAGTTTTATTAATTTAATATTTGATATCTCCTCTTTTGCTCAGGATCCAGAACCAGGGGTCACAGTTTAAGAATAAGGGGTAGGCCATTTAGGACTGAGATGAAGAAAAATGTTTTCACCCAGATAGTTGTGAATCTGTGGAATTCTCTGCCACAGAAAGCAGTGGAGGCCAATTCACTATTCAAGAGAGAATTAGATTTAGCTCTTAGGGCTAACGGAATCAAGGGACGTGGGGAGAAATCAGCAACGAGGTACTGATTCTGGATGATCAGCCATGATCATATTGTTGGCTCGAAGGGCCAAATGGCCTACTCCTGCACCTATTCTCTTTGTTTCTATCTCACAGCTGGGAGACTCAGAGCCACACTTCAAATGTTTAGGGGACATTGATAACCCTGGATTCAAACTCTCTCCAACTACTTCACTTACCTGACCCTTCCGTCTGATGTTGGCTCGTCTGAATTTCTCCCTGTGCTTGACGCGAGGATTACGATCAATCTTCTTCCTCCTGGGTGTCAGACCCCTATTCTTGGACATCTGTGATTGCCAATGCAAAGTTTAATGAGCAGCCAGAGAAAGTTTTGTCACACATGCTGCAATAAGTGGGGAATCGAGAACCACAGGACATTGGTTTGAGGTGAGGGGGAATATATTTAACAGGAATCATTCAGGAGGGGTAACATTTTCACACAAGGAATGGTAGTTGTATGGGATGAGCTGCCGGAGGAGGTAGTTGAGGTTGGTACCATTGCAACGTTTAAGAAACATTTAGACAAGTACATTGATAGGACAGGTTTAGAGGGACATGAGCCAAACGCAGGCAGGTGGGAGTAGCGTAGATGGGACATGTTGGCCAGTGTGGGCCGAAGGGCCCGTTTCCATTCTGTCAGACTTTATAACTGATTATTTTAATTTAATAAAATATTCTGTGCAAAGCTATCCAAAACAATCTCCAGCAAATCAAACTGAAACTCAGTAGATGGTCAGTCTGCAGCCAGTGTTTATTCACAATAGTACATGGGTGGTCATTCAAGTGAAAGACAGAGGCAGCTAGTGGAGGAATCTTTAGGGCTCATGGTACTGTCAATCTGACATTTAATGCATAGTGTGTTTCGCCAGGGTACAAGTTCAATATTCTGTCGGGGGCAGAGGGAGGGAATGAACCAGATGTCATGATGCACATTTGGTACTGAGAACATTGACATAATCTTGACATCTTTGTGAGAACTATTTATTTTTGTTTTGTTTCCACAATTACTGAAACTCTGATTTTTAGAACATCCAATTCCCACCGTGGGAATTGGATGTTCTAAAAATCAGAGTTTCAGTAATTGTGGAAACGAAACAAAAATAAATAGTTCTCACAAAGATGTCAAGATTATGACTAACATTTAAAAAAACGTGAATAATCAATCCCCATTAACGAACTTAAGGAACTAGTCATTTTTTAATTTTATTAAATATTAGGTCAAGGTGGACTCAGAAAAAAATGTTTAGAATAGCCCTAAAGCAAAAAATAGCAAATTATAATATGATATTCAAAACGAGATAGATACCTGATAACTGATCTTTCTCTTTTCATCTGCACCAAGCACCTCTTGTACCACAGCAGTGTTCTCATTACTGAAACATAAACCCATTATTAAAGCATTGGGACACAAGTATCTAGGCGTGGAGCTCCAACTTTGCCACTTTGAGAAAACTAGTGGGACAGGATATTTAAAAACTGAATTTACTCTCCCAGCAAAAAGGTTTCTGGAATTCTGTAGCTTATCAACTGGCTGTTATTTTTGTCCGCATGTGGGCAGCAAATCAACACGTTATTGAATGAGAGCAAAACTTCCCAAGCTCAAAAATACTTAAGCAGGTAGGATCTCCAAATTAAAGGAACTGAGACAATTACCAATGCGAAACTTTAATTTAAAAGGAAACTAAATTCTAATAGAATAAATTCATTCTTTCCCTTTTCTATTTTTCCATTTTTTCCTAACTCGGTTCTTTCTCCGATGTGATGTAGTTGCAGCCTCACCAAGGAATCAGACTGGAGAATTGTGTATAGATTAGAAAACAGAAACAGGTTGTATTTTACTCCATTCATAAAATGATTTAAGAAAACAAAGCAAGATTGCAGCTTACAATGCCTCGCTTTGTAGCACTGTCCACAATTGTGACTACTAATAACTCAGTGGACAAAATCATCCCAGTTCTGAATGTTGTGAGGTAGTTACTGCCAAACATTCAAAGCATTTTTCTCTCTAATTTTCACTTAGTTTTTTAATTACACACGAGTTCCATATTAAATGAAACCTTTGATATCACGTTAATATCTTTTTGAAAATCCACTTTCAACCACTGCGTTTGTCTGTCATAACCATTCATCTGCTCTGGAGTCAATTTACCTTGGGCTTGGACTGTGTAAGGCTCATGTTATACGTATAATGCTTTGCCCGTTAAATAACTTGGGGAGACACAGGAACTGCAGGTGCTGGCTTACAAAAATAAAGTGCTGGAGTACACACATAAACAAGCCGTACCTGTCTTCTTCCATTCTTTTTCTCTTCTGGGATAGAGTCCCCTTCATTTCTTTATGATACGGGAAGCCTGCTTTATCAACCATATTATATTTCAAATCCTTGGACACCACCTTACCCATGACCTTTATTAAAACATGAATCCATCAACTCAGGGGACAGGTGGAAAGGCACAAGAATATATCCTTGCAAAGCAATTCTACAGAAAGATCCCCAATTTAACATTTAACTTCCCAAATCATAAAGAAAATCATTTTAATATTTCCAATTCATTTTATAATTGTAAATTATGACTAGCACTTCCTAGCCTTGTATCCAAACTTTTGATTTTTTTTCCATTTAAAATTATAGATTGTGCGTATTGCAGGGAAGATCGGCATTAATTCCCTATTGGTCTTGAAGTAAATATTGCTCGCTCAGCTCAGAGGGCAGCAGAGAATCACCCACTAGAGGATCACAAGCCAAACTGAGTAAGGATGGAACACTAATGAACTACTTGCATTTCTACAAAATCCAACAACTTTAAGTTTACTATTACTGCTAATGTATTTTATTTCAGAATTAATTAACTGGATTTGAATGCCCCAATTTCAATAGTGTGATTAGAACTAAAGGATCTGGATTAATGGTCCAGATCCCTGAAGCAGTCTCCCATTAGTACAATCACTTTCCCACTGTATCTTGTCCAATTAGTTTTAATGGCAGTTTTCTTTGCTCTTGATACCAACATGACCAGACTATGTATATTGTATACTTTTAGCTAACACTCCCCATGGCAGGTGAGAAAGAAATGATCGGGTTGAAGGAAGAGTGAAATCATTACAGCGTCTTAAAATAATCAAGTGTATAGTCTGACTTTAAACATTTGCCCAGAGGGAATTTTTTTGATGTGACATTTTGACTTCAGAAATGCCACAAACTATTTGGGATTAAATCTGAGATTTAACTCATCAGATTTTCAGGCTCCAAAGCACCGATTACCATTCTAATCACAGCTAATCACATTCTACGTAGGAAATGTTTAAACTTTGTATAATTTGTTAAGTTGTCCACCATTCCACCCCAACATTCAGAATTATGAAACTACAGGTCCACCACCGATTTTCCAGCACTTACTTTAACTTGGATAAAATTATGAGAGCGCACTTGAAATTCAACCCCCCCCCCCCCCGCAGAAATGTGGAGCTTAGACCGGGGTGAGGCGGCTGATCTCGACTTCACCGGGACATCTATGGCCGATTGGGGGGGAGGGAAAGGGGGGTTGAATTTGCCTCCTGGAACCCGTAGCCGACTTCAGATGCTGAATTTGAATTTGCAGGCCGGTATCTTGGCCCCCCAGCAGACCGTTGGACTCCTCTCAGGGACCGAGACCTCCGATGGTCTGGCAAAACGGATAATCCAGAAGGGCTCTGGAACCAAGGGTGCCGGAGGGAGAAAAAAACCCAAAACTGGTGGTGGACCTGTACTAATCTACAGCAGACCCTTCTATACTTGCCTTTTCTTTTGGTCTTTGATCGGTTTTTAGTTGTTTACTCAGTTGAGGCGGCTTTTTCTTCAGTTTGGAGATATTTTGATCTTTACCAGTAACAGATTTAAGCTCTTGATTAGTCTGGATTAAATGCTGCTGGATATCAGATGATAGTTGCGTATCCACTACAAGCAGGTCATTGATTAGCTGGAGGGAGAAAACACACGTTGTCAACCTTCTGGTTGTTAGCATCATTTAGATATTGTTTAACTGAAAACCTCACACCGCAGCAATCAGGATCGTCAGTAATCTTACCCAGCGTGGTGAAAAAGAGTGAACTACCTCATGAATTTAATATTCCACAGCCCTCTGGCTAAAGAAATTCTCCAGGCTCGTCTTAATGAGTGACCAGAATGGAGACGAGGAATTTCTTTAGCCAGAGTGCTATGAAATTCATCCTATCCAAACAAATCAGACATACCATACATACAAATCAGTTCAAACTCAAGTACAATAAGAGCAAAGAGGAAGATACAGGGTGCAGAATATAGTTCTCAGCAATGTAGTACAACAGTTCCTTGGAAAAATGAACCCGAGGGAAAGGGTTTCATAGGAACGCAATAGCAAATAGGTTAAAAACATCAATGAACTTGGTATGATTAAGTTGTCCAATACTCACATTTCTGTAGGTGAGTAGTCTCTCGATCACTGGATGGTTCTGAACTGGAATCCGTTTTGCCTTCAATACCAGATAAAAACTAATGTTTGTGCAGTAGCTATAGATCAAACACATTTCATTAATAAGAGAACAATAGTTTTATGTTTCAGTCCAGTACTTCACAGTTCTGGATTGTTTACTAAATGTAAAACTCAGATATTGTACAAGAGATTTTTATTTTCTATTTGTGTAAGAAGGAACTGCAGATGCTGGTTTAAACCGAAGATAGTCACAAAAAGCTGGAATGACTCAGCGGGACAGGCAGCATCTCAGGAGAGAAGGAATGGGTGACGTTTCGGGCCGAGACCCCGAGTCTGAAGAAGGGTCTCGACCCGAAACATCACCCATTCCTTCTCTCCAGGGATGCTGCCTGACCCACTGAGTTACTCCAACATTCTGTGTCTACCTTCGATTTTAACCAGCATCTGCAGTTTTTATTCCTGCAGATTCTCTTGTTACAGCACATAAACTTACTTCATGTACAGATGGTACTTTGTCTGCACATACTGGGCATCCTGTGAAGTAAACAAAAATCACAATATGATCAAGTCACACTGCACACGTCCCATCCCTGCCCGATCATACATTATGTTTATGTTCTCATCATACCTTCCCTGCTGGGATCCGACCACTCTGCACCATTTCCATCAGTGGCTGCAACTCGTCCCTCAATTGCACAAGCTGCAAGATAAATCAGAAATTGTTTTACTTGGCAGAAAAACGTAAAACGCATGGCAGTGCAGCGGTGGAGTTGCTGCCTTAGGATTGGGTTCCATCCCGACTACGACTACTCGTGCTGTCTGTACGGAGTTTGCACGTTTCCCTGTGACCTCCGTGGGTTTTCTCCAGGTGCTTCGGTTTCCTCCCACACTCCAAAGACGTACAGGTTTGTAGGCTAATTGGCCTCTGTAAAATTGTAAATTGTCCCGAGTGTGTGCAGGATAGTGTTAGTGTACGGGGATCGCTGGTCGGCGCATCGAGGGGGCCTATTTCCCTTCTGTATCTCTAAACTAAAACTAATCCCAAAAGCTTTTCACGGTACCTCGGTACACGTGACAATAAACTAAACAGCAAAATACAAGTAACTAAAACAGAAAAAGGTTCCACTTTCTTTCTTCCAAGGTAACTCTCAATGGGAAATATTTCTACAATTGCAAACCTCAATCTTTTTGCGCAAAGGGGGGAAAAAATCACTTGTCTAAACCATCACTAAGGGACACTTTCATAGTTAAGAAATATGGTGGCAAATTGCTATGGCGATCAATCAAAAGGTAAAGACAGTTGACATTTATCTTTCATTCTTATCCATGTTCACATTTAAGTTCAGTTTATCACGTGTACTGTGGTACTGTGAAAAGCTTTTGTTTTGTACTATCAAGATTTGATTTTTTAATTTTGTGAAGAACTATAAACTGAGCAGTGATGTCAAATCTGCTTTCCTGAAGCCAAGAAAATCAATTTTCATCTTGTATCCTTCAGTTTTTCAATGCAAAATCAAGGTGCCAAACACTGAATTTTTATGAAAAGAACACGAAGAAAAATGCTAATATAAGTATTCCCTGATAACAAAATAATCAATTCCCTAGTTATTAACTGATGCCAATGTTTGTAAGGGGCAGCTCCAGTGCATTAAATTCAATCTTTTGCTTTAATTCATTGCATCCTCCTACATTAATACACAGAATGTTAAGTAGTCTTCTCTTATCCAGTGGTAGATCAGCTAAACAACATCTTTTAATTTGGAAACATTAACTTCTATTCATGCATCAGATGCGACTTGATATCTAGCGAGGATCTAATGGGAACTACTACCACAGAATACAAGTAAATCTTGATCAGAAAAAGCGTTTCCCATCAATGAAATAACATTTCATGTCTCGGTGTCATGTTTGGCCAAAGGGCCTCTTCCCGTGCTGTGCTGTTCAATATTCTAATATTATTTGTGGTTTGCAAATTAGTGCCCAATAAAATACATTTTTACCTCTGGGACATTACAATGCACTATTTTATTGTGCCTGTGATTTATGAATTTTCAATCTTATTTACGTGGCATCTAATCTTAAGAAAAATACAAGAAAGAGTTGAATAAACATGAACAATGTTGGAAATTTAGCTGACCTTCGCCCTGAAATCCTGCATGAGTTCCAGTAGCTCAGGTGACTCTTTCTTCAGCAGCTTCATCTTCTCTTTCTGGGACATTTTATTCAAATCTTTTTTAATTTTCAGATCCTTTCCAGACTCTTTCTCTGTTTCCCGTTCTTGGGTAAATGTCTAGGATGAGAAAACTCCAAGTAAGAATCAAATCTTCCTTTAAAAAAACAAACCATTCAGACCTTCTGAAGGTTTGGATCTAGACCCTTCATCAGTCTGTAGAAGGACCCCGACATGAAACGTGGGGGCGTTTGGTGGAGAACAGCAGTCCTAAACGTCCGTACGTCGCCCCAGTGTTCACTGTTTCAATGTGCACAAGTTGATAGAAAACATTGTTACCTAAATCCATGAAAATGTTGCAGGATTGATAGCAGTCAGTGGCTACCATCGCTGAATCCCCCCACACAAAGCCAACCTCAGTCCAATCTCTAGGAGGAAGGGACTGTAGATGCTGATTTACGAAAAAGACACAGAGTGCTGGAGTAACTCAGCAAGACAGGCAGCATCTCTGGAGAGAAGGAATGGGTGACATTTCTGGTCGAGCCCCTTCTTCCGATTCTGCGTCTGAAGAAAGGTCTTGACCCGAAACTTCACCCATTCCTTCTCTCCAGAGATGCTGCCTGTCCCGCTGAGTTACTTCAGCATTTTGTGTCTAACATCGATGGAAATGTGGATAGGCAGCATTTCATGTCGGGGCCCTTCTACAGACTGATGAAGGGTCCAGATCCAAAACATAACCTATCCATGTTCTCCAGTGATGTGCCTGACCCACCGAGTTACGCCAGCACTTTGTGTCTTTCTCAGTCCAATCTGACCTGACTGAGATTAGATGGTAGGAACAGCAATAAAAATCAAATGCAAGAAACAAAAGCATGCCCCGTCATGGACATGTCAGAACCAGCAGTGAAGACATTGATTGCGTTAGCACATAATGTTATGTGCTCATGTCAATTGCAGTTGAGAAAAGATGGGTAGGGGGATTAAAAAAAGATCCCTTTTGGATAGATTATTCAGGGGATCATTCGCTCAGTCCACCTTAACCAACCTGATCTCCCGGTGGCTCAGCAGTTCAACTCCCCCTCCCAGTCTGACCTTTCTGTCATGGACCTCCTCCATTGTCATTGTGAGGCCCACCGCAAATTGGAGGAACAGCACCTCATATTTCGCTTGGGCAGCTTACACCCCAGCCATATGAACACTGATTTCTCTAACTTTTAGATAGTTCCTCTGTCCATCTCCATCCCCTCCCCTTCCCAGTTCTCCCACTGTCTTCCTGTCTCCAACTACATCGTTTCTTTGTCCTGCCCCCTCCCCTGACATCAGTCTGAAGAAGGGTCTCGACCCAAAACGTCACCCATTCCTTCTCTCCTGAGATGCTGCCTGCCCGCTGAGTTACTCCAGCATTTTGTGATACAAGGGATCATTGAAGTCAGTCAGTCCTTGGTAGAATTAATTTGCAGTTCAAAACTAAAAGAACACATTGGAGCCAAAAACCTGTGTAAAATGGATCGGAACTTACAACTCTTCAAATATTGCAACGGTATGCGGATATAAGATGTGAGGAACAATAATGAAGGTATTTATTCTCAAAATGCTGGGGTAACTCAGCAGGTCAGGCAGCATCTCAGGAGAGAAGGAATGGGTGACGTTTCGGGTCCAGACCCTTCTTCAGACAATAATGAAAATACCCAACATATCCATAATTGTATATTTCAGAATGGGAGGATCAGTAGCTGTAAGAGGAACACAACGCAGGAAAGGCCTACAATCTGGCTTCTCCTGCTGAACTAGCACGTTTAACCACGCAGAACCAGGATTGCCTTAATGCAATATGAATTTTAAAAGTGAGTGTGCCAGCGCTACATCGAGAGGACAAACATTACTGAATTATCTAAAAAATAAGTCACCAGGGAGCTCGGTGCTGGGGAATATTGGAGTAGAATGTCAGGAAAAGGCAGGAAGACAATCCCAGTAATAATAACCACAGATTATCTAGGCATTTCCAATCTAGTGCAAAGGCCACTTCTGCACCCTGATCGTTACCTGAATAAGGTCGAGGCCAAAGTCATCCTCGGACAGATCCTCAGCCAGTCGTTTCTGAATGTTTATGGCTTCTTGTTCCTCCTCCTCAGCCTCTGCCAGAGCTTCTGCCTGTTTCTTTCCACCTGCAGGTGTGCCAACAGCAAATGTCAAGTCAGACCACAATACATCGTTACATCTCCTTGCAAATACCCAGACCTTCTCACAAGATTGTTGCGTTCAAAAGTGCCCAAGGCTTTAAACTTTCCACTGTGGATTTTCATGTTGAAAGGGAAGAGATAAAAATACCTAAACTGCTCACATCTCTCCACACATCTCCCAGCAACAAAGAGTTAATTCAGACTCGGTCAGAGCATTGCCACGGTGCCACTCAGAGACAAGCCTGACTCAAATAAAGCACGTTAAAACAAAACATAAAAGTCTGACTATCTTACTACAATACCAAAGGCAGGCATCTGTCTTGAAAAAACCCCATCTAAAATGGAAGTCACATTTTGTGCTAATTCTGAGGACAGGGATAAATGCAGTTGAGACAGTGCATTTCAAAACCAGAAATACATCCATGCAAACAACACAAGGAAGAAACCTGTTTCCCTCCCCCGTTGAAGATGGCAAGTTACAGAACTTACGCGGAATCTCATCAATGTAGTCGGTCTGGTAATACGATTTCTTCTTCTGTCCCCAGGACAACGCGCTGGGTAGGCCTGGAGGAGAAAGAGTGAAGCCACAATCAGTCTTACTGCAAAGAAACCGATTGAGCATTTGCAGCAGTATCGTCACACGTTGATTATTTTTAATTGATAGTAATAAATAGTAATGCAACATAGCAATATTTCTCTCCCGAAGGTAGACACAAAATGGTGGAGTACCTCAGTGGGTCAGGCAGCATCTCTGGAGAGAAGGAATGGGTGACGTTTCGGGTCGAGACCCTTCTTCAGACTGATGCCCGCCCCCTCCCCTGACATCAGTCTGAAGAAGGGTCTCGACCCGAAACGTCACCCATTCCTTCTCTCCAGAGATGCTGCCTGACCCGCTGAGTTACTCTACCTTTTGTGTCTACCTTCAATTTTAACCAGCATCTGCAGTTTCTTTTCCTAAATACTTCTCTCCCAATTTTCTGCAAATGCCTCTGGCCAGGCTAACGGTTGCAAAATAAATTAGTTCCACGATGCATTATACAGAATTTGATAACATCACAGCTCTGCACTGACCATCCTCTCTTTTGCCCTCGAGATCACTGTCCATGTCAACCTCCTCCTCCTCCTCATCCTCATCATCATCCGAATCTGAAAGCTCCAGGGGCATCACCTCTTCCTGTTTTAAAGGACACAGCAAGTAGTCAGCACTGATATGTGATCCAATTAATGGTCAATAAATTAATTTCTAACAATATCGTTTTTGCTGCATATAACCGAGGGGAAATAAGGAAGGAGGAAATATACAGCGAACAGTATCAGTCACAAAAATCAGAAGACGTTTTTTGCTTTTAATTCAGTGGAGGATCAATTTCCACAGTAAAAACTACCACCAACACTGAACTTTTTCTCATTTATTATAAATGGCGGCGCTGCCATAGCAGCTGCGGCTTACCTGCGGTCCATTTGTCTTTGTGTTTTGTTGTTTTTTTGTGTCTTAATTGTCGATGTGATGTCGTGTTTTTGTGTTTGTGTACTGTGTGTGTGTGTGTGTGGGGGGAAACTGTAAAATTGTAAATATGTGTCCCTTCCGAACGGAGACCCGACCTTTGTTTTCTGGGCCGTGTCTCCGTTCCTGCTGCGGCCTACCATCGGCCCAACTCCTGGAGCTGGCGGCCTCCAGGGCTCCGGTTCGCAGAGCCCGCGGATCGGACTTACCATCAGCGGAGCCGGCGGGGGCAGCGGGAGCGGCTGCGACTCGCCTTAGACTCGGGCCGCGTGGATGCCGACATCGGGAGCTCCAGCAGCGGCAGCGTGTTCGCCCGCCCCGGATTGCGGGGCTTGGGTCGCGGACATTTCACCGTCCGGCGCGGCCTAAAATAGGCCGCGGGATTTTTCTCTACTGGGCGGGGGCTTCAATGTCGGGAGCCACGACCGCCCCGACGTGCAGCAACAGCGTGTTCGCCCGCCCCGGATCGGACTTATCATCAGCGGAGCCGGCCGTCTTCGGAGGCTGCGGGAGCGGCTGCGACTCGCCTTAGGCTCGGCCCGCTGCGGACCGTCCGGCGCGGCCTGCAACCACAACAACCTGACCGCGGGAGAAGACGGCAGGAGAAGGGAAAATACATTGTGGCCTTCCATCACGGTGAGGAGAGGACTGGAGGAGACTCACTGTGATGGATGTTTCTTTGATGGATGTTTCTTTTTTTGTGTGTTTTTGGGGTTGTGTAATTTTAATGCCTATTTTAATGCTTTTGTTGTTGGACTGTGGGTGACTGAATTTCGTCCAATTTGGATGACAAATAAAGCTATCTTGAATCTTGAATCTATATTTGTTTTTACTCTCTAGAGTAAAAGAAAGAGGTTACACCGTGCATGGCGCTGGCGAGAAACAGATAAAGCAGAGAAGATTAACGCAACACTATCTTATTTGTCATCAGGGAAAAGAATTGTAACAGAAAAGAATACTTTTGCTGCATTACATGTAATTTACAGACAGCCAAGAAATTATACAGCCGACTTTGCACACAGACAGCTGAAAATGCATGCAGAAACGCAACACCTGCAGATTTCTAGTGACAAAGGAAATGTTCAATTTTAATCGATTTCATCAAAGCCTTTGTTAACAACAAACATAACAACTACTTTATAGTACCTTAAAGAGTGAAAGTATAAACTACTGAGACAAGAGTGGTCTCAAGACCCTTTGCAAAACAAGCACATAAATTTTGGCTACTTTTTCAGCATAACATTGAGGAGGAAGTGTTGCAGAATATAGCATCTTTCAGATTTTTGTCTGGCTTCTCAAATGAATGAAAAAAAGATCCTCAGTGTAATTTTGAAGAAGGGCAAGAAAATTCTCCCAAGAGTCCGACTCATTATTATCCCTCATATCATATGGTCATTATCACATTGCTGGATGCGAGCAGTTGCTGTGTGTAAGTCTGTTTTAGTTTCCCTACAACACTGACAAGAGTTTAAAACCTTTTATCAACAGTAAAGTGCTTTGTCAGGTTCCAAGTCTGTAAAAATTGCGATACAAATCTTATTTTCTACCCAATGAAATCGTGCTTTTCCCAAGAGTTGGAAAGACAGAAACATTTCTGTTTTTAAAAAAAACTCGATCGACAGGGGATTTAGAAATTAATCAGAAGGCGTTCCAAAAAACATGCCTAACAACCGTGTTATATCAGTCCTGCAGAACAGTGCATACATACCTCATCCAATGAGTCATCACTAAAATGTTCTTGTGCTTTTCCATCGTCCAGCAGCTTCTGCAACAAAAAAGTTAAGGATTATCGAGATTTTCAAAGGCTTGCAAACAAGAGCATCAAGGCACCTTTGGACTCCTGTTGTTAATCCTGTTTTTGGCAAACTGAGCAATGGTGTTCCTTAAGAATGACTGTGTGGAATACTTGCCGACTTCCTTCTCCTCTTACAACATTCCCTAAATACAGAGTATTTTTAAGCTAGCATACACTCAATATTTCACCCTGAAAAATCAGTAACAATGCACATCAATTTCTTGCGCTGCCACGCATATATTATTAATATGCTCCAAACTATACCCAATGTTGTGAGTGACAAATGTAATTTAGGTTGTAAGCTCACATTTATGATGGCACTGTATTATAAACGTGTAATAATTTTATTCTCTGTAGTATCTTGTTGTCGCAGTTACATCAGCCAGCATTGTGGAGAAATAGTCGACCCATACATATCTCCCACTTTCAAATTATAACTTCCATTATTTAATAACATTATAGCAGAAATTCAATTATTATCCAAATCAACCCCTCAATCCTACTTAACCTACAGTTTATAAATAACGTTAATGGTTACAATGAACATCATGGGAAACTGGCTGACACAATTTCATCCGCACTTATTTTTACTTTACTACAAAGGTTATATATAAACGCGATGTCTTACACTCACCGTAAGTTTCTTCTCATGAAATTCGTCAACATCATCATTATAATATTCGGAGGAATTCTACAAGAAAAAAAAACAAATGCTTTCACATTGAGCATAACTGCTCCTCATCCACTTACATTTCAACATCGCAACTGCAGAAAATTAACTTGCATTCAGGTTTTGAAGATATCCACTGCCGTCCACACTCCATGATTTTGCAAACAAAATGCAATTCAAAGGCATGAGATTTTCAAAAGTCTTCTGAAAATGTCTTTACCTGTCATCTCCTCCAAATTACACTCTGCCTCTTACATTGAATCTGATTAAGATTTTACTCCCAAACCCCACTTTTAGTCTTTCACAAAACATAACCTGAGACGAGGATAACTGGGTTTGGTCATCAGCAGTGACAAAATGGATGGTTTCTGCTTTGGAGCAAAAGCTTTCCTATGGATAATGTACACATGATTGCACTAAGCTTATACACGCACACTATCGTGAAATCTTACGAATCAAATCTACATTGAACAAGCATATTCCAAACTAACTGCTTCCACATTTAAACCCAAAGACACATGAAGTAAAAAATCACTGGCAGTAATCATATCATATCATATCATATATATACAGAGCGGAAACAGGCCTTTTCGGCCCACCAAGTCCGCGCCGCCCAGCGATCCCCGTACATTAACACTATCCTACACCCACTAGGGACAATTTTTACATTTACCCAGCCAATTAACCTACATACCTACATAATATGAAGGATTACCTACCACACACTCTCGTTTTTAATACTCACAGCATCGGGATTTGGTAAGTTGCTGTACTTTTGGAGGTCATCGCTGTCATCATCCTGCTGCTGTTGCTGCAGCCGGGGTTTGTTTCTACTGGATCTGCAAAGCAGCCAATAATTAAAAATATAATCATTACCAATATTACCAATTCTGGAGTTATGTTACATAGAATAATACATATAGTTAAAACACATAGATAACATCTGTTCTTCCTTTGCACAATGATTTTAGTACAGTTAAACCTAACCCTAACACATAATGTATTTATGTAGATGTTTGCACTTATTTACATAATTATTAACAGACCACAACAGCAATTTACAGAATAAAGTCGTCAGTACATAGTTGTCAGTAGGTTTCTTAACACCGATGGAGCAACTTTTATGCTCCATTCTTCAACTAAACTACCTGAAACTCACTTTACAGACATTCTTTACATCAGTGCGCAAGTTAAACATTGCAATGGATTGGTTTGAATTGGTTGTGTATCAAGGTTCTAAGGAAGAGAGGCAAGAGTCTCAGCTCATTTGCCTTGTTTGCTGCTGCCAGTGTAACCGATTGTCAATAGACAATAGACAATAGGTGCAGGAGTAGGCCATTCAGCCCTTCGAGCCAGCACCGCCATTCAATGCGATCATGGCTGATCACTCTCAATCAGTACCCCGTTCCTGCCTTCTCCCCATACCCCCTCAGTCCGCTATCCTTAAGAGCTCTATCCAGCTCTCTCTTGAAAGCATCAAACGAACTGGCCTCCACTGCCTTCTGAGGCAGAGAATTCCACACCTTCACCACTCTCTGACTGAAAAAGTTCTTCCTCATCTCCGTTCTAAATGGCCTACCCCTTATTCTTAAACTGTGGCCCCTTGTTCTGGACTCCCCCAACATTGGGAAGATGTTTCCTGCCTCTAATGTGTCCAATCCCCTAATTATCTTATATGTTTCAATAAGATCCCCCCTCATCCTTCTAAATTCCAGTGTATACAAGCCTAATTGCTCCAGTCCCGCCATTCTGGGAATTAACCTAGTGAACCTACGCTGCACGCCCTCAATAGCAAGAATATCCTTCCTCAAATTTGGAGACCAAAACTGCACACAGTACTCTAGGTGCGGTCTCACCAGGGCCCGGTACAACTGTAGAAGGACCTCTTTGCTCCTATACTCATCTCCTCTTGTTATGAAGGCCAGCATTCCATTGGCTTTCTTCACTGCCTGCTGTACCTGCATGCTTCCTTTCAGTGACTGATGCACTAGGACACCCAGATCTCGTTGAACATCCCCTCTTCCTAACTTGACACCATTCAGATAATAATCTGCCTTTCTATTCTTACTTCCAAAGTGAATAACCTCACACTTATCTACATTAAACTGCATCTGCCATGTATCCGCCCACTCACACAACCTGTCCAAGTCACCCTGCAGCCTTATTGCATCTTCCACACAATTCACACTACCCCCCAGCTTGGTATCATCTGCAAATTTGCTAATGGTACTTTTAATCCCTTCATCTAAGTCATTAATGTATATCGTAAATAGCTGGGGTCCCAGCACCGAACCTTGCGGTACCCCACTGGTCACTGCCTGCCATTCCAAAAGGGACCCATTTATCCCCACTCTTTGCTTTCTGTCTGTCAACCAATTTTCTATCCATGTCAGTACCCTACCCCCAATACCATGTGCTCTAATTTTGCCCACTAATCTCCTATGTGGGACCTTGTCGAAGGCTTTCTGAAAGTCGAGGTACACCACATCCACTGACTCTCCCCTGTCAATTTTCCTAGTTACATCCTCAAAAAATTCCAGTAGATTTGTCAAGCATGATTTCCCCTTCGTAAATCCTCAAGCATGATTTCCCCTTCGTAAACCCCTGTCATAAATGGATAGAAATTCCCCACAAAAGGGCAGAAAGATTGATGTCCCTTAATCCTGCTCCACAATCAGCTTTTCTTTCCTGAACATCAACTGCAATTCCTGAACATTTTTGATGCAGGTCCAAGTCTCATTCACAAAAAATCAAAGGCAACAATATGATGCTGTACTTTTGGAAATCTGCCCAGTCTTTCAGCTGAAGATAAAACGTGGCCCCATCTGTTTTTACACAATACTATTTTAAGGGAGAGCACTAAAAGAAGTGAAAATGGGAGGAATATATTCTGGCATTTGAGTAAACACAGCGTTGGAGGATCTCAGTGGGTCGGGCAGCATCTGTGAGGGGAATGGACAGGCGACATTTCGGGTAGGGACTCTTGAGATTGAAGGGTCTCAACCCGAAACATCACCTGTTCCCTCTCTCCAGAGATGCTGCCTGTGTCGCTGAGTTACTCCAGAACTATGTGTCCATCTTCAGACGTGCCAACACGCCAAAAATAGTAATTACACTCAGGGCTGTGGAATTGCGCTAAGCACAAACTGGCTGCTTTGTAGGAAAGATCTGCAGATGCTGGTTTACATAGAAGATAGACACAAAAAGCTGGAGTAACTCAGCGGAACAGGCAGCGTCTCTGGAGAGAAGAAATGGGTGATGTTTCAGGTCGAGATCCTTCATCTTCGGTTTAAACCAGAACTTGCAGTTCCTTCCTAAACATTATCCCTTGCCTGTACGATGCCACTCTCTGACCTCAGTTCCCCCTTTCCAGGTCCTTCCTCGCTCCTCTCCCCCTCCCTTTCCCTCTCCCTCTCCTCTCCTTCTCCCTCTCCCCTCACAGATCGATTCTCTTTTCCCACTCCGTACTCTATCTTTCCCACCCAGTAAGGCTGCGTGTACCGCCAGACTTAAGAACAGTTTCTACCATCAGGCCATCAGGCTTCTGAACTCAAACACATTTCAAATCATATATGTTGATTATTTTTAATATTGTCTTTTTACCTATTTTTAATATTGTATTTTTACCTTACTAATGTCATTTTTTTAAATCCTTGGAATATTACTGCTGAGGTGACCCGTTGTCTTGTCAAATACATTCATTGTACCGTTGACCCTGTGCCAACTTACACATGACAAATAAATTTATTATATTGTTATTACCGTCCCGTCTCTTACCGTCGCATGGTCCCCAACAGCCAGGCAGGCAGTCCCCTTCCTTAACACGTCCCGGTGGAGAACGATCACTCCCCGCCTTTTACAAGCGACACAGAGCTCGACCAGGGCTTTCAAATAGCACTCACCACCTTCCTCCCGATTCTACATGACCTGGCAATCGCCCCCGTTCATTGTTAATGGTCACAAGTTGGATTTATAGCCGATGAATTGGTTTTGTTTCGTGTTTATTTATTTACCCGGAATTATTTTGCACCGGACACCCTTCCGGTTGGCCGAGGGCGATTCCATTGCCTTTGGTAGAGGGGTGAAGGTATTCTCCTGCTGTCTATTTCGCAGGAATTTAAGACATTAAGTGACAGATTTAAAGCAGGATTGCTGTGATCACGCGATATCTGTGTCTGTTTGGTGGTAGGGAAGGGGGATGATGTGGATTTGTGCCAGTTGGAAGATGTCGCATGGAGGTGGAATCCCCCCGGGGTGTGCGGGTGGGAGGTGCCGGCTGCCATGGTGACGGGGCCGCGGCCGCGGGTGGGCCCGACATGTCCCTGGCCCCGACCCCGGCCCTGGCCCGCATAACGGCGGCAGCAGCAGCGGCCCCAGCCCCGGCCCCGATAAGTGTGAAGACAACGCTGTCCCCGGCCCCGCACAACAACAACAGCCTAGTGTGAAGCCAGCGCTGTCCCCCGGCCCCGCACAACAACAACAACAGCCTAGTGTGAAGCCAGCGCTGTCCCCCGGCCCCGCACAACAACAGCAACACCAATTGCTTAGTGTGAATACAGCGCTGTCCGCGCACATGCAGCCCCCGCTGTGACTGCCCTGTCGTGCCCGTGTCTCGGTACCATGAGGCCGCCCCACCGCCCGCCCGCCCGGAGGAGGAGGAGAAGCTGAAGACAGACACAAAGCACTGGAGTAACTCAGCGGGACAGGCAGCATCTCGGGAGAGAAGGAATGGGTGACATTTCGGGTCGAGACCCTTCTTCAGCCGCCGAGCTTGAAGGCTGGGAGATGGAGCGCGGTGGCGAGGTAAACATCAAATTTCCTTTCTACCTATTTCCACTGAAAGTGTTCTAACCGATAGGTTCTGAAGAAGGGTCTCAACCCGAAACATCACCTATCCATGTGTAGGAAGGAACTGCAGTGCAGATAGACACAAAGTGTTGGAGTAACTAAGCGAGTCAGGAAGTATCTCTGGAAACAAGAAATGGGTGACGTGAGGGATCGAGACCCTTCTTCAGTCCCCACACAGTCTGAGGAAGGGTCTCGACCTGACGAGTACTTCATCACTGTGTTCACGAATTGTGTGTCTACCATCACCTATCCATGCCCCCCCCCAGAGATGCTGCCAAACCCGCTGAGGTACTCCAACATGTTGTGCCTGTCTTTGATATAAACCAGTATCTGCAATTCATTTTTATTACATTGGTTCATAAAATATTCTGGGATTCTTCAGTGCCTCATAACTCCCAATCCAGATAGGTAGAAACAAAGAACTACATATGCTGGTTTATACCAAAGATTGACACAAAGTGCTGGAGTAACTCACTGGGCCAGGCAGCATCTCTGGAGGAAAAGGATGGATGGGTGACTTTTCAGGTCGGGATTTTCCCACACGAATAATGATAAGAATCAATGAATGGAAATTCTGATTAACACCTACTCTTAAGGTAGAGGTATTGAGAGGACATACACGTTGCTACTGGTGAATTCACTTTGTTAATCAGGTCATAGTTTTCTTTTTGCTAAATTGTCAGTTAAACTAAAGTGTGACGTTTAAGTTGAATCTGAAGAAGGGTCCCGGCCCGAAATGTCGTCTGTCCATTTCCTGCACAGACGCTGCCCGATCTGCTGAGTTCCTCCAGTACCCAGTATTTTGCTCAAGATGCCAGCAACTGCAGTTTCTAGTGTCTCCAAATTAATTTATATTCCAGACAGTGTCTCATTTCATTAAAACAGATGCATTTTCTTAGTTGTGGTTAACTTAATTTATTGCTAATTGCACGCTGATTCAATCCATGTAATTATTGCCGTTTTTCTTTTAAAAATATGCTTTATACTTTACAAATGTTATGAATAGTGCAGTGCGTTCATAAATCTTCAATCGCAGTCCCAGACAGAACATTCCATTTATGTTCAAGGTTTACATTACATTGGCATGACATCATTGTTCACATCATTCCCATGGCTAGACAGCTCAGGGGGTTTTCACAAGAGTTGCAAACTCTGAGTATGTTATGGTCGGAGCCCTTTAATTTGTTGGCTTTCTCTGCCTGGTGGCTGCACCAAACCTCTGCACTCTCAGCATGTGAGCCTGGAGTTGTAAATGTGCTCCTCTAAAACATTCAACCATGGACAGTTCCTTTTATTTGGGAAGCCCAACAAGCGAGTCTTTCATTGAATTAAATTCTTCATGGTGCCCGGACATGACAGACTTGTCCAACTCCTGCTCACACCACCTGGAACACCGAGCGGTGAAGTGCTGCAAAATGCCTCCTATCTCCCAGAAGAATTCACTTCCACCATCACGACTGCTGGCCACATGCCACCCCAGTCAGATGTTAGTGTTATGCTCTGGGGCACACAGGAACTGGACTC
Source organism: Rhinoraja longicauda (assembly GCF_053455715.1). Lineage (NCBI taxonomy): Eukaryota > Metazoa > Chordata > Chondrichthyes > Rajiformes > Arhynchobatidae > Rhinoraja > Rhinoraja longicauda. Next base: position 27,612,878 of record NC_135982.1, on the reverse strand, counting down.
AAACACACGACTCACACACAAGAGTCAATTTGGAGAAAATAAAGGCGTTCTTTAATTTTCACATTAAAGAACACTGCGATTCGAACCAAAAACTCTAAACTTACTCAGCTACAAAAACATTAGTTACAAAAATTACTTACCAGCTATACTACGACCGAGAGCACATGAATCACAATACGAACTGGCACAGGACAAAGGGAGGCGTGGACTATATATACATGAGGTAAGGGCACACAGGTGGAAACAATCAAGGCGGGGCTGACAATTACAATGGCAGGAAGTCAAGGGACCTGAAATGAGAATCTAAACACAGAACACGACACAAGACTAACAGATCTGACGGGACATTACAGTACCCCCCCCCCCCCCCTTTAGGACCGACTCCCGACAGTTCAGGCTGGTCAGGATGAGTCTTGTCAAAGTCCTTGATCAAAGTTTTGTCCAAAATGAAGCTGGCAGGAATCCAGCACCTCTCCTCAGGACCGTAGCCTTCCCAGTCGACCAGAAACTGGCGACCGCGACCTCTCTTGCGGACTGCAAGAAGTGCCTTAACCACCGTCGACGAGCCGGGGGGGTGGAGGGGGCTTGGAGGCGGGCACGAGTGCACTTTCCTTGACCGGTTTTATTTTGCTGACGTGGAATGTAGGGTGAACCCTTAATGACCTGGGGAGTTGTAGACGGACCGAAACAGGGTTAATGACTTTCGAAATGGGAAATGGACCCACGAACCTTGGAGCCAGCTTTCTGGCGTGGACGTGAAGTGGCAAGTCCTTTGTAGACAGCCATACCTTCTGGCCTGGGCGATAATACGGAGCGGATCTGCGGTGGCGGTCGGCTGCCGCTTTCATCCGGGACTGACCCCGGAGTAGAACCCTCCGAGCTCCGTCCCAGATTCGGCGACAGCGTCGGATCATGGCGTGGGCAGAAGGCACCGTCACCTCACCCTCATAAGCCGAGAACAAGGGGGGCTGATAGCCGTAGGCACACTGGAAGGGTGTGAGTCCCGTGGCAGCCGTAGGAAGCGTGTTGCGTGCGTACTCGACCCAGATGAGATGGTCGCTCCAGGTGGTCTGGTTCTGCGCGATCAGACAGCGCAAGCAGGTCTCGAGCTCCTGGTTCATCCGCTCAGTCTGGCCATTGGATTGCGGATTGTAACCAGAAGACAGGCTGACGGTGGCACCTATGAGGGAACAAAACTCACTCCAAAACTTGGACACAAACTGAGGACCTCGGTCCGAGACAATGTCTGTAGGGAAACCATGGATACGGAAAACGTGAGACATCATTACCTCTGCCGTCTCTTTGGCAGAGGGGAGCTTGGCCACAGCGATAAAATGTACCATCTTTGAAAATCGGTCTACCACCGTCAGGACAGTTGTGTTACCTTTGGAGGCCGGCAACCCAGTAACAAAGTCAATGGAGATGTGGGACCAGGGCCTCTGAGGGACTGAAAGTGGGTGCAGCAGGCCCGCTTGGGGTTGTCTGGAGGGCTTGCTCCTTGCAGACAGGGCAGGCGGCCACATATTCAGCTACATCCTTCTCAAGTGAAGGCCACCAAAAACGCTGTTTAACCACAAAAACAGTTCTCTTGGCACCTGGATGGCATGTGAGCAGGGACGTGTGAGCCCAGTGGATTACCTGGGGGCGCAATGTCACAGGAACAAACAAACAGTTAGTAGGACAGCCACTCGGTGCTGGAGTCTCATCATTAGCCTGCTTCACATCTGTTTCGATCTGCCAAGACACCGCTCCTACCACACGGTTAAGTGGCAGGATGGGTTCGGGTTCTCTGGTATCAGGTTCAGGGTCATAAAGTCGGGACAGGGCGTCTGGTTTTGTGTTCTGGGAACCGGGCCTGTAAGACAGAGAAAAGTTGAACCTACTAAAAAACAGAGTCCATCTGGCCTGACGTGAGTTGAGTCTCTTGGCTTTACGGATGTATTCCAGGTTCTTGTGATCTGTCCATACCAGAAAAGGCTGCTCGGCCCCCTCCAGCCAGTGCCTCCCCTCCCCCAATGCGGCTCTGACCGCCAGCAGTTCTTTGTTTCCGACATCGTAATTTTTTTCTGCGGGGGTCAACTTACGTGACAGGTAGGCGCAGGGATGAATCCGGTTGTCCTTCTCCGCTCTCTGGGAAAGTACCGCCCCAATCCCCTCGTTGGAGGCATCCACCTCCACAATGAACTGTCTCTGGGGATCTGGGATGGTCAGAACAGGAGCGTTGGTGAACAATGTTTTGAGGCGCTGGAAGGCGGCTTCGGCCTGAGGATTCCACTGGAACTGGGTCTTGGAAGACGTGAGAGAGTGCAGAGGAGCAGCAACAGCACTGAAGTCTCTAATAAAACGTCTGTAAAAGTTTGCAAATCCGAGAAACTGTTGCACCTTCTTTCTGTTAGTGGGGGTGGGCCAATCGGCCACCACACTGACCTTACCAGGGTCCATCTGGATGTAGTCGGCCGATATAATGTAGCCCAGAAAGGACATTGTGTCTGCGTGTAAGTCGCACTTCTCGGCCTTCACATACAGACGGTTAGCTAAGAGCTTCTGCAACACACACTTGACATGACGCTCATGAGACTGTATGTCTGGAGAGAAGATAAGAATGTCATCAAGGTAGACAAAAACACACTCATTGAGAAATTCCCTGAGGACCTCGTTCATAAAAGCTTGGAAGACTGCGGGGGCATTGGTTAACCCGAACGGCATCACCAAATACTCGTAGTGCCCGTTAGGGGTGTTAAACCCAGTTTTCCACTCATCCCCCTCTCTGATTCTCACTAGATGGTATGCATTCCTTAAGTCTAGTTTAGTGAATACTTTGGCTTTGTGCAACAGTTCAAAAGCAGAAGACATCAAAGGAAGTGGGTAACGATTCTTGATCGTAATCTCGTTTAGGAAGCTGTAATCTATGCAGGGACGAAGTGACCCATCTTTCTTGCCCACAAAGAAAAACCCCGCGCCTGCTGCCGAGGAGGACGGGCGAATAATGCCCGTCCTCAGGGAGGACTCAATGTACTCATCCATCGCCTTCCTCTCGGGGCCGGATATGGAGTACAGTCGCCCCTTGGGAATAGGGGCCCCCGGCAGCAGGTTGATAGCGCAGTCGAAAGGTCGATGAGGAGGTAGGGTGGTGGCCCTGGACTTGTTGAACACCTCCTTCAGTTCATGGTAACAGGGTGGAACCTTCAACAGATCGGGATAGTCATCATCATCATTAGAAATCTTTATTTCTTCAGATTTAAGAACATTTATTCCCAAAACCGCCCCGATCTTCCCGTAACTCACCCCTTTGTTCACTGGTTCAACAAGACATGATTGTGTGCACTCAACCCCCCATCGTCTGATCTTACCAGATCGCCAATCAATCTGAGGATTGTGTTTCTGCAGCCAAGGGAAACCAAAGACCAAGGGATGTTGAGCTGAGTCAAACAAGTGAAAATACATTATCTCCACATGGTTAGCATTGAACATGACTTTGACAGGTTCTGTACGATGAGTTATCTCAAACAACTGACGTCCATCTAAAGCGCTCGCCACAATAGGTTGCAACAAGGGCACAGATTTAACCTTATACGATCGAGCTAGAGTCCAGTCCATGAGACTCTCGTCGGCTCCGGAGTCGATCAAAACCCCCCGAGTCACAATTTGCTGATTCAGAGTGAGGGTGGCCTGTGTCAGAGGTCGAGGAGGTAAGTCCGAAACGGGGAATTGGCTCACCAGTGTCCTCCTTTTCACTGGTGAGCCACCCCCTTTTACCGAGCAGTCGGCCAGACGGTGTCCTTGTTGACCGCAGTAAAAGCAGGCTCCGTCCTTCAGGCGGCGCTGTCGCTGCTCCGGAGTCAGCCTGGTTCGTCCTAGCTGCATGGGTTCCTCCGACGGCTGACCCGGAGGAGCGCCCCTGGTGATTGGGAGGACGATCAGCAGCCTGGTGTCTTTCCTTTTCCTTTATCCTGTTATCGACACGAATAGCCCTGGTAATTAATGTCTCTAGATCACTGGGTAACTCAAAAGGTGAAAGTCTGTCCTTTATAGCCTCCGACAACCCATTCATGAATGCATCCACTTGTGCAGGCATATTCCACCCACTGTCTGTTGCAAGGGTTCGGAAGTCAATGGCATAGTCTATCACTGGGCGAGTGTTCTGTTTTAGCTGCAGTAAGACTCGGGAAGCTTCCTTAGCAGAGGAAGTGTGATCAAAAATACTGCTAAATGTTCTTTGGAAGAGGTCTAGATCCTGACAGACTGTGGAGCCCTGAGACCACTCCGCAGTGGCCCATGCTGCGGCTCGTCCCGTCAAATGGGACACAATAAATGCTACCCTGGCCTGGTCTGAGGGGAAGTGTGCAGGGTTATGCTTGAAGTGGAGATCACATTGTACAAGGAATGATCTACAATTCTCCGAGTCTCCAGAGAACTTATCTGGTGAAGCCAGGCATAGAATCAGCGTGGGGTTCGCGGGCGTGGCCAGAACAGCAGGCAGATGGCCAGCTGAAGGTTCAACGTGAGCCAGTGGAGAAGCTGCCGAGGTTGGGTCGAGACGAGCCAGAACCTGATGGAGTTGTACAGCGAGGTGGTTAATCTGGGTCGTCACTGATGACTGGAACTCGCTTTGTCTATCGTTCAGCTCGCGCTCCCCGTGACTGACTGAGCGCAGCTGCTCCTCCTGGTGCTGGATCTTAGTGCCCTGGTTGGCAAGGGCTGATTTCCAAATCTTAGTCGGCTGAGTCCATATTATGGCCAGTTCGTTCTGTTATGCTCTGGGGCACACAGGAACCGGACTCAAACGCACGACTCACACACAAGAGTCAATTTGGAGAAAATAAAGGCGTTCTTTAATTTTCACATTAAAGAACACTGCGATTCGAACCAAAAACTCTAAACTTACTCAGCTACAAAAACATTAGTTACAAAAATTACTTACTAGCTATACTACGACCGAGAGCACATGAATCACAATACGAACTGGCAAAGGACAAAGGGAGGCGTGGACTATATATACATGAGGTAAGGGCACACAGGTGGAAACAATCAAGGCGGGGCTGACAATTACAATGGCAGGAGGTCAAGGGACCTGAAATGAGAATCTAAACACAGAACATGACACAAGACTAACAGATCTGACGGGACATTACAGTTAGGCTGGCATGCTGTGGTTAACAAACACCAGATGGCGTACTCTGATGCTTTCTCCATTTTAGCCGTAGACATCAACGTGGACCATAGAACAATACAGCACAGGAACAAGTGCTTCAGCCCATAATCTATGTGCTGAACATTATGCCATGATAAACTAATATCCTCCTCCTGCACTGATGCATATTCCTTCAATCCCTGCACATCCATGGGCCTGTCTAAAAGCCTCTTTAATGCCTCACTGTTAGCGGCTTATTCTAGACACCCAACACTCTCTGCTTTATTAAGAGCTGAGGATGAAGGCATCAGGTCCTGGGAAGTTGGCTGTGTGCAGGAACAATGTTCTGCTCAGTGACATTTCCCTGATGATTATAATTTTCCAGAATTCCCCCTTACCTTCCTATTCTTGACTTGCAGCTCTCTGTGGAATGTCACTTGTATCATCATTGCAAACGCACACCACCAGATTTGGGACAGTTTCTTCCCAGCAGTTAGCAAGCAACCAAATTATCCTACCACAACCAGGGAGCAGTGCTGAATTACTATCTACCTCTTTGATGACCCTCGGATTATCCTTGATCGGACTTTGCTGGTTTTACCTTGCACTAAACATTATTCCCTTATCATGTATCCATACACTATAAATGGATCGATTGTAATCATGTATTGTCTTTCTGCTGACTGGTTAGCACGCAACACAAGCTTTTCATTGTACCTCGGTAGACTCGACAATAAACTAAACTAATTAAAATATTTATAATGATTAACAAATAACATATTTAAATCATTTGTAATCTCCTGGATTTCCATGATTAATTTCCTAAACTGATTTTTTTTCGCACTGATGCCCATTTTGTTGACTTTTCTTTTTATCATTATATAAATTTCTTTTATCTGTTCTTGTATCTCCCAAACCTACATTTTTTGTCCATACCTAGCAATGTTTCAGCCACCCTTTGCTTTTTTAAATGCTCCATCCAATTTTCTGACTTTTGTCAAAATTTTGTCAAAATTATAAAAGTTATAAAAATTGTCTAACTTTATTGCTATCTTTAACTCTTTTATTTAATATCCCTTTGGAATGTTTAATTTATGTTGGTCAATACATCCACACTGTATATTCTGAAAGTCCCTTGAATATCTGCACTATAAGTTGTTGACTGATCACTGAAACTGATTTGCCTGTTCATTTTTGCCAGCTTTGTTTTCATAGCCTCATAATTGCTCTTAATGAAATTTAAAATAATAGTCTTGTACCCACTTGTCTCTCCCTCAGACATTGCAAAACTCAATTATATTCTGACTTCTGCTACTGAATGTCATCATTCCATCTCTTTTCACCTTGTCAGAATTTTATTGTTTTTGCTGTTCGATCCAATGACCCGAAGACATTTGGAATATGGTTCAGATGGGCCAGGGCTTGTACCAAGAACTTGGTTAGAAACATGCAGAGACTGGAACTGTAGCATAGCTGCCTCTTGATTGTTGAAAAGCACCTGGTTGACAGATGCCAAGTGCTCTAGTGGAAAACAAGTTCTCGCTGATCCCGAGTGACTGCCTAAAAAGATAAGATAGAGCTTTCAGCATAGTTGATCAAAGGCAATGGGCACAAGAAGGTGTTGAATTGAAAAGGAACATTAAACACAGGGCTGTAGAAAATATTCTGGAATGAGAATATTTGGACGGATACTGTGAATACCCTCAAAGACACAATAATAATAATAATAATAATATATTTATTTTATATAGCGCCTTAACACATGCACAAAGCGCTTTACAAATACAATTAACATAGAAACAAACAGACAAACAGACAAACTATCCTGACGGAAAAGCGGCGAATAATCAACGCCAGCGTCCTCTCACGTCAGGGTCCGGCAGTAGACATTAAAGAACACAATGATCTCATAACCCTCTTTTTGTTCAGCATGCGCCTGGAAGATGTACAACTACAGCTTAATATTGTTTGCAGCTGGGTTAAACGTTTCCTTCGAAGATAGACACAAAATTCTGGAGTAGCTCTTATCCAGTTTGCATTATAAGCAAAGTCAATTTGACTTTGATGGAATTATTTTTGAATACCATCTTAGTGTAAATGGGTAAAGAATATCCAAATGCATGCCCTACCAATGTCTAGTTTGAATTTGTGTGTAATTTAAACCAGTGCCAATTGTTTTCTGTTTAAGTCCCAATCTAGAGACTGTAGGCGTAAATATACACACACTGAACATTTTTTCCTCGTTTATTATTTTGTTTACAGTGTACTATGTTTACATATTCTGTTGTGCTGCTGCAAGTAAGAATTTCATTGTTCCATCTGGGACACATGACAATAAAACACTCTTGACTCTAACGAACAGATAGATGTAGTCTGTCATTGCAGATCTATACTGAGGGAGAACTGCTGCACTTTGGACAGCAGTAAGGTCAGGCAGGTTGGGGGAAGAGGTAGGGTTGCCAACTGTTCCCGTATTAGCCGGGACATCCCGTATTTTGGGATAAATTGGTTTGTCCCGTACGGGACCGCCCTTGCCCCATATTAGTAGGTGACATCACCGCCCCACGTGACCTCACCCAGCCAGCGGCCATGTGCTCCCGCTCCACCAATGGCGGCCGCCCGGGACGGGCGGCCGTCATTGGTGGAGCGGGAGCACGTGGCCGCTGGCTGGGTGAGGTCATGTGGGGCGTGGGACGGTGACATTACCTTGTCCCGTATTTGGGAGTGAGGAAGTTGGCAACCCTAGGAGGAGGAGGGGAGGGGGGATTGCTAATGGTGCAAATAGAGATCCAACTCGACCTCAAAGACAAAGCTGTTGAATAAAGAGAGCTCATGTCTCAATGGTTGGCATGGTAGGTGAAAACTGCAGCAGAGAATCTTGGTTACCCTTATTAGTCGATCCAAATTTGTCTCCCCCCAACTATCTTTTGGCTTTCTCTCATTAACAGTGGAGGCATTGTCCATGGTAACCTTTGAGGAATGCTGAGTTATTTGATTGCAATGTCAAAAAATTTTAAACATGATTGCTAATCTTTAAATGACTGGTAGCTAGTGTTTGCTAACCAGTGGGTGATGATATATTTCCTTCAATAAATGGATTTGGAATCTGATCTTTTTTCTCTGTGAAGGGAATGTTCAAAGAATCCTTTGTTTGCGTAGTTTGTGTACGTGTTTTGAATCACAGGACAATATTAGCACATTGTTGAGCAAGCTAGTCTCATGTAGATGTTGCATAGCATGCTAAGAAATTGAAACATATCCTTTAGCCACTTTAATTAACGAGTCCTGACTTGTCTAAGGACTTGCAACTCGTTCATGACTGGTTCTATCACTTGAAATGGTTTGCCAATGTGTTTGAATACTACAGTTTGTTTCTTTCCTACACGGGTTGTTAGATTATGTGTGTTCTCTGGAGATGTTTTGCTGGATCTCTGAATTTTGCTCTGTTTGTATTTCTTGGAGCTTCTGAGACTAAAGTTGAGTGATCTGTTGATGGTTAAGGCAGTGTGATAATATGATCCAGCAGAGACAGATTTCAATAACTTTGACTCACAAGTAAATCATGTATTCCTTAGTGTAGGAAAAAAACTGCAGATGCTGGTTAAAAATAAAATCAAAGGTAGACACACAATGCTGGAGTAACTCAGCGGGTCATGCAGCATCTCGGGAGAGAAGGAATGGGTGATGTTTCGGTCGACCCGAAACGTCACCCATTCCTTCTCTCCAGAGATGCTGCATGACCCGCTGAGTTACTCCAGCATTGTGTGTTTACCATGTATTCCTTAGTATTGTCTCTGGGTTTGTTTAATATCTAGGTACCAATAAGTGATGTGAGAACGGAGAAAAATTGCCAGCCGTTACAGTTGAACATTACATTATAATAATAATAATAATAAACATTTATTTTTTATAGCGCTTTGCCAGATGCTCAAAGACGCTTTACAAACACAGTCAAGACATAAAAACAAACAAACGAACTGTCCTGACGGAGAAGCGGCGAACAAATAGCGCCAGCGTCCTCTCACGTCAGGGTCCGGCAGTAGACATTAAAGAACACAAGGCACACAATTACAATTTTTAACACAAACAGCCATCACAGTGATTGCTCCAGGCACACCCTCGCTGTGATGGAAGGCAAAGAAAAGTCTTATCTCCTCCTCAATAGACAATAGACAATAGACAATAGGTGCAGGAGTAGGCCATTCAGCCCTTCGAGCCAGCACCGCCATTCAATGCGATCATGGCTGATCACTCTCAATCAGTACCCCGTTCCTGCCTTCTCCCCATATCCCCTCACTCCGCTATCCTTAAGAGCTCTATCCAGCTCTCTCTTGAAAGCATCCAACGAACTGGCCTCCACTGCCTTCTGAGGCAGAGAATTCCACAACTTCACCACCCTCTGACTGAAAAAGTTCTTCCTCATCTCCGTTCTAAATGGCCTACCCCTTATTCTTAAACTGTGGCCCCTTGTTCTGGACTCCCCCAACATTGGGAACATGTTATCTGCCTCTAATGTGTCCAATCCCCTAATTATCTTATATGTTTCAATAAGATCCCCCCTCATCCTTCTAAATTCCAGTGTATACAAGCCCAATCGCTCCAGCCTTTCAACATACGACAGTCCCGCCATTCCGGGAATTAACCTAGTGATGCCACGAGGCGATCGAGGCTCCCAACTTTTGAAGCCCCCACCGGGCGATGGAAAGTCCCAGGGCCGAGCCGAGCAGGCCGATGAAGGTCCTGAGCCCCCACCGGGCGATGGAAAGTGCCGCGGCCAGACCACGCAGGGCGATGAAGGGCCTGCGAGCGGGTCAATTAAACCTCGCGCTTCGGGGCGGTCGAAGCTACTACGGCTGGAGCTCCCGAAAGCCGGTCGCCAGCCAGGGACCTGCGAACTCCTGATGTTGCGGTCTGCAGGGCCCACGGCCGAAGCCTCCGAGATGGTAAGTCCAGGCCCTGCGACCGGAGTCTTCAAGGTCGATCCCAGCTGGAGGCCGCCGACTCCACGGTGTTCGGCCGTAGCGCGAACGGAGATACGACACGGTAAAGGTCGCATCTCCGTTGAGGAGGAGATTGGAAAAAAAGGTTTCCCCACCCCCCCACCACCCCCCACATATACAGAGTTAAAAATAAATCAAAAGATACATTTAAACGATAACAAAGACAAAAAACAAAAAAAAGACAGAGAGACTGCCGGTGAGCCACAGCTGCAGAACGCAGCCACGCCCTCTCCATCCAGAATTAAAGTCTGTCTTATACTTAATTTGTCATGTCCATTTGTTCCACCATTGACCACCCTAGCAGTGTACTTGCCAACCACCAAACCACAAAGTGTATCACTGTGATCTTGATAATCCTTTACATTCCTTTCCTCTTTTGTTAATAATTGACCTACTCTAAAGCAATATTGTGCTCATTTTCCAGGTATCTTAATACTCATTAAGTAATTCACTTCCTTTTGCAGGTTTTTCATTTCGCCCAGTTTCTTTCTTCTGCCATAACGTTGCCTCAAATAACATTAGTTGTGCAGCAATGTACAAAATTCATCCTCACTACGATTTTTACTCGTCTGAAAAAATGAAAATGCTTAGTAACTCAAAGAACAACCAGGTTTAACTAACTCAGTTTTCCCCCCAACCATGCTATTTAAAGAAGACAGCATTTACAATTCATTCTTTGACCTCACGAAGATGAGTGACGCTCTGTGGATCTGCCCAGCAGGCCAGACTAAACAAAAGAAAGGAAAAGCTGAGCCAACATGCTGGCAGGCAAAAATGGCCAGTTTTCACAAAATATAAACTTCAGGAGCAGCACTTCATCAGTTGTCTGGCCACATTACAGCCTGCAAGACTCAATATCGAACTCTCCAGCTTTAATTAGTTCTTTCGTTTAGCCATGTACTAGAATTGGCCATTTTTGCCTGACTTCATTTTAGCCCAGTTTTTTTCTATTTTTACTTTTTCAATGTTTTTTAATAGTCTGCTCTGCTCTGCTCTGCATATCCTACAGCCTTACCATTAATAACATAATACATGCACAAACACACAATCTGATTTTAACTGTCTTTTAACTACCATTTTATGTCCTCCTGCATTATTTCACTAGGGAGTTTTCCCTATTCTACCGTTCCCCTTTCACTATTTTTTCTGTGATCTATAATAATTTGTTTCTCTCTTTCCCATTTCTGATGAAGGATCCTGGATCAAAAAGGTCTCTCTTTTAGGTGAACTCTTTCTCTTTCTACAGTAATTGACACGGTCATTGTTTCCAGGATTTTCTGCTTTAATTTTAATATTGTACTGCTGTCTGGTTTTTAGATTTACGATGTATTTTTAGAGAACACGCCGTGCCTTCGTAAGGAAGGGATTTAAAGTGGTAATTTCACCTCAATACTGAAGTAGAATACCGAGGGAATTGGATGCTGTTTGACTTGCTGCCTTTTGATTAGATCTTAAACTGATCACACAAAGAGTTATAAAAGATTCTGAGACTGAGGATCAACAGACTGAGTAAATTTGGGATGTCTACAACTTCCACAGATGCGCCATAGAAAGCAAACTGTCGGGTGGCATTGTTTTGCCCAAGCAACAGCATTGTCTAAGACCGCAAGAAATTCCAGAGAGTTGTGGGTGTATCTTGCAGAACAGACTCCTCACCAGTGACTCCGTCTACACTTCACACTGCCTCTGGAAAGCAGCCGACATAATCGAGGACTTTTTCAGTCTGGTCATTCCTTCTTTTCCCCCCTCCCATCAGCAGCTCTTCCAAACTCGGGTACAGTCCCGATTTTCCAATCTACCTCATTGCAGATATTGGACTTTTTCTCTGGAACTGTTGTGCCACAATGCTGAGTAACAGTATTTTGCAGTCTGGTATTTTTCTCTTTAGTCTACCTGTTGTACTTGTCCATGGCCTGATTGCATTCATGGAAGGTATTAGCCGATTTAATTGGATGCCTCGTAAATAAAAGCTTTTCACTGTATCACGGTACATGTGACAATAATAAACAAATACCAGATAAACTAAACTGAACTGAGATTCCATAGTACAATTTGAGGAGAAATAAAGCATTTCACCTGACCTCTTGAGGAGGAGGAGGAATTTCTTTAGTTAGAGGGTGGTGAATCTGCAGAATTCATTGTCACTGACGGCTGTGGAGGCCAAGTCAAGGTGGAGATTGATCAATTCTTGATTAGTATTGGTGTCAGGGGTTATGGGGAGAAGGCAGGAGAATAGGGTTGGGACGGAGAGATAGATCTTGTACCTTGTGGTCATCACTTCCGAAGACTGCACCAGGGATCAGCCATAATTGAATGGCAGAGTGGACTTGATGGACCGAATGGCCTAATTCTGATCCTAGAACTTATGAACTCTTGATCAATTTATCTTCGTGTGGTTTGTGAAATCTTGCTGTTTTGAAAAGGTCTGCAGTGCACCCTGCATTAGAGCAGATTATTTTATTAATTTATGGGATGTGGCTGTAATTGTTAGCAAAACCAGCCTTAATTGTCCAACTCTGATTGCACGTGATGAGCCATTTTCTGAATCAGTGCAGACATTGTGGACAACACTTCAGAGGTACTTAATACAATGATACCTTTTACAGCAAGTGTAGAAAAGTAAGAAAAGTGCAACATAAACAATTCTTTTTTTTGTATTTGTTAAATACTAATATTGGAGAATCTAGCTGAGACATTGTCCTACATAGAAGTTAGTTCAGTTTATTGTCACGTGTACCGAGGTATAGCGAAAAGCTTTTGTTGTGTGCTAACCAATCAGCAGAAAGACAATACGTGATTAGTGCAGGGCACCACAGAGAATAAACTAAGTCGGAGAGAAAATATCCAAGAAAGGAAAAAATCAGAGGAATTACAACTATCTATATAAAAGAGAAAAATAGTGTTCTGATGATTTTTGTAATTTTCAATTAAAGGATCACCATTTCTTCTTGTATCAGTCCATAAAAGAGAAAGGAGGTGAAAGAATCTTGGGATACATGGTAATGCATTTAAAGCCTTGATAAAATTGTTTTATAGAAAGTTCCAAAATACTGTGCTGCTCTAAAGCTGTTATTGTTGGCAACTGGGATTCAGCAATCTTTCTTCCTTTGCCCCACTCTTCTGTCTTTTAGAACTTTATTTTATTGGGTGTGGAGCTCCATTCTTTGGCTCTATAATGTGAAGTGTCAATGCAAACTGAGGGCACAACGCTAGGGAGTTAGCAGGCTTAAATCAAAGTGCTCAGAAATGCCCCTTGCTGCACTAACCCTGCCAGTGATATGTATTATTTAATTTTAGCATTGTAAAAGTATAGGGTTTAGATTTCAACAAAGTAGAAGAGCATGTTGCTACTAGTCCAAATAGCACCCCCACTACTGCAGTGTGGATGAAACAAAGCTGCTCCATGGTAACACACAGGATCCATCCAGTGTGTTTAGTGTTAGATTTACTGTGCTATGTAGTGAGAAGGTACAGGTGTTGGGCAGGAGAGGGGGTTGCATTGGAGCATGGCAGTGTCACAGACTGTTTCCGTAAGTATTGTTCTCTGGGGCTTATTCACTGCAAATCATTTTTAGTAGTAAAATCAGAAATAAGAAATCTGAGTCACTTCAGATTGTACCTCGTTTGGACGGATTGAGACTTAACGAATAGTGAAAGGCCTGGATAGAGTAAATGTGGAGAGGATTTTCGCTAGTGGGAGAGTCTAGGACCAGAGGCCCTAGCCTCAGAATAAAAGGACATACCTTTAGAAAGGAGATGAGGAGGAATTTCTTTAGTCAAAGGGTGGTGAATTAATGTCATTCTTCTGAATTCCATTACATTTGGCATCTCCAGTTCCAATCAAGTATTTGTTGGGAAAGGATCTAGTTGGGTATATAAACAATGGAATATAGTATTAGGGTATCTGTACAGCTCTTCAAATGAGGTCATGAAAATCTTGTAAAATTTTACATGAAGATTAACTGGCGAAGGGCAATTATATTATGATCATGGAGAGATAATATCTTTTACATCTTTTTAATATAATGTTATACTGAAGGGAGAGTTAGGTTCTTTACTATATAAAATATCTCTTCTCCAATGAACAAATTGTGCCTGATTCATGCAATGTCTTTTCAGGAGAAAGTGGAATTGGAAGATATATTGAATAGATTGAAGGAAGATGGAATTGACATTAAAGCTTGCAGCAGAACTGAGCATCTGTGCCACCTCTGGGGTATATACCAGCGATCTGAGGCCATGTTGCAGGCCACCAAACAGGACCTGGATGTGTTTCAAAAACAACAGGACGCCGAGATGACAGAGGTGAGATCTATCATAAGAGTGACACAGTCTTGATCTCTTGGTAGACATTAAAAAGAAGAAAAAACGTGACCGTTTGCCTTGTAACAACATCTCCATACCTTTTTCTGAGAGCACTAGCTATGGTGATTAACTTCTCAGTTCCTCTTTCAGGCAGTGCTATCAACTCCAGCTCAGTTTTTTCGGTGGGCCGAAGGGCCTTTTTCCATGCTGTATCTGTAAACTAAGCTAAACAAGCCTCTATTATTTTATCTGACCAGAAGTCTGGAAAGCAGATGTGCGTGAGCTATTTGTCCAAGAGGGCAGAGTTATACAAAGAATAAAACACTTGGGCTCAGCAAACAAATTGTATTGACGAGGGCAGGGCAGGGCAGTTGACTTTGTCTACAAAAATATGCCTTGAAACGCAGGGCCTATGCCACAACTACAAGATCAAGTTTTATTAGGTTTCTCTGAACCTCAGCATTCACCATGTACAAAGTCATATTGATCTATCAGAATACTCTCAAACTACCAAAACCACTTAATCTCCCTCTGCTACTAAAATTCCCGTTTTCTCTTTTTAAATGCCTGTTTTCAAAATTCAGCTAAAACGTATATCCCATTTGTTCTTGTGGTTAGCTGGGATATGAGGCTTGGTAAATTTTAAGTGTGAAAGCTACAAAACAAATTGTCGATTACCTTCAAAATGACATGGGAATTATTTCTGTAGGTGGATAATTACGTGGAACACATCCGTAACTTGTCGGTGGAGCGAGAAGCAGTGACCGCCGAGTATGAGCAGGAGAATGAAATACTGAGGGCGGAACTACGACAACTGCAGCTGGAGCTAGGTCAGAATATGGGTGACTTCTCAACTTGTTTTGACGCATAATATGAATATTTTTTTTCTGTGATTGTTTTACAGTTAGAAATGGCAGTTGTCGCCTTCTAGATAGCATGCTCTCATTTTTTCACTTCCTTTTTCTTATTCAATTGGTAAATATGTTGGGAATGTAAGGATAAATTGGGATCAGGAGAGGTTTGTGATAGGATAGAAACACTGAAGGAAGAGACAACCTATTCCAATGGAAAGCTTTCAGGAGAAGTGGGCAGTTGTAGAAAGGATCGTGGGACCTGAGACCTCTGAACTCGAAAACCTGCATTTGCACAAATGGTTGCACATGCCTGTGAAAGTTAGACATTTGACACAAACCATTGAATGCGCACATCCAGAGTTACTTGTGCACTAGAACATTCGGAGTCATTTGTACATTAGATCTGGTGCAACTCACGAAGTCGCCAATTTTCAATAATGCTTCATTTGTCAGTGGAGAGGGATTGCAAAGCAAATAGGAACATAATGTTAGGTGATACATAGAGTTACAGAGTAATATAGCTTAGAAAAAGGCTCTTTAGCCCACCACATCCATGCTGACCATTAAGTACATATCTATATTAATCCTATGGGAAGGAAAAAAACTGCAGATGCTGGTTTAAATCGAAGGTAGACACAAAATGCTGGAGTAACTCAGCGGGTCAGGCAGCATCTCGGGAGAGAAGGACTGGGTGACATTTCAGGTTGAGACCCTTCTTCAGACTGAATCAGTCTGAAGTAGGGTCTCGACCCGATACTTCACCATTCATTCTCTCCCGAGATGCTGCCTGACCCACTGAGGTACTCCAGCATTTTTGTGTCTACCTTCTACATTAATCCTATTTGTGGTATCAGAAAATGCTGGAGTAACTCAGCAGGTCAGGCAGCATCTAGGAGAGAAGGAATGGGTGACGTTTCGGGTCGAGACCCTTCTTCAGACTGATCTAAATTAATCCTATTTGCCAGCACTTAGTCAGTACCCTCCTCCAGTTCCCTCCCAATACATATTTTCATAGGAAAGATCTTGTTCAATCTCACCACTAACAATAATACTTCTGGATTGACGCATGTACAGAAACACAAGTCAAGGAAGTGGAGGAGATGTTGGATCAGGAAGGACTAGCTGAGATCGCTCACAGTGGCCCAAGTGAACAAGTGGCCTATCTCCTGGTGGAGCGTGCCACACTGCTGGAAAAACTGGAATCAGCAGAGAGCAAAGTGGAGAACGTTGCAGGAAATCACCAGGGGATGCAGGTACAGGTAAGAAGTTGTCACACTGTCTCCAAGGCATGCAGGTAAAAGCCAAGTAGAAATTTGGTCCTATTCTGGCGTACTAATTTTGAATAATAATTCAAAAATTTAGTCTTCTGCTAATTTCCGGATCCCTATGGAATATGTTGTCTTCCAGCCAGTGACTTAAGTTAAACAAGGCAGTGTTAGCACAGAAAGAACATTGAAATCAACATCTACTTTTCAGAAGTTCATAAGTTATAGGAGCAGAATTAAGCCATTCAGCCCATCAAGTCTACTTTGCCATTCCATCATGGCTGATCTATCTCTCCCTCTCAACCCCATTCTCCTGCCTTCTTCCCATAATTCCTAACACCCGCACTAATCAAGAATCTATCTATCTCTGCCTTAAAAATATCCATTGACTTGGCCTCCACAGCCGCCTGTGGCAATGAATTCCACAGATTCACCACCCTCTGGCTAAAGACATTCCTCCTCTTCTCCTTGTTTTGTTTCACTCCATTTCCTGGTTTTAATGTTTTTATTTTGCTTCTTTCCACGTAATGCTTTAGAATTTTTAAAATAGACCAGGAGGCAAATTGACTTCCTTACGATTTGTGCATCTGTCCGTAATCTGAAGCATTTTGTCTTGTAGATAGAGTTGGGCCTGATGCAGCAAACTATGGAGGAGGAATTGAAACAGCAAAGGGAATCCATGCAACGTACCAAGGAAACCATGGCAAAGGTATGCTCACCCTTTGTGGAAAACAATGCCCTATTCTCCTTTGATACGCTTTGTCTACCGTGGAATTAACACTCGTTTTTTTGGCAATGAAAAAAGGCTTTTGATCAATAAATTGGAAATATTGTGCGATGTACTGTGCTGCGTGGAGAGTCATCCGCTGCCCTTTCTAAACCGCGAAGAGTAAGTGTTTCCGAGTGAACATTACCCTTATTATACAAATATCACCATTGGTACTGGCACCTGCTGTTTTAACAGTGTCAACGTAGTTGAAGTTTGCTCTAATTAAATGGCTGTTGCAGAATTCCCGACAGAGCTCATTCATACAATCAAATTGTCAAAGACAGACACAGAGTGCTGGATTAACTCAGCAGGTCAGGCAGCATCTCTGGAGAAAATGGATAGGTGACATTTTGGGTCGGTTCTCTTCTTCAGACCTGAAGGGTCCTGACCCCGAAACATCAAGAACACTGGTCTTTCAATTGACTGGCTAAAGGTTTAGCTATGTGCATGTATGATGGCCCTGTATTGAAGTGCTGAGGACAGGTGTGATCTATATACTCTGGCAGGAGTCATTGCCCGACCCAGGAAAGAGAAAGGAATACAAATTTGTGAGGAAAATATTCAGACACAATATTAACTGAAAAAGCGTGACACAAACTGCTGGAGGAACTCCAGCACATTGTTTTTTGATCAAGATTCCAGCATCTACAGGTTCTTGTGTCTCCTTATAATGCTGGTGGAACCCAGTGGGTCGAGCACCATCTGTGGAATTGTTGATGTTTTGGATCGAGACCCTGCGTCAGGTTATGATTACTTCCAGCAATTTGTTGGGTGGTGGGTGTATAGAACAAGCTGCCAGAGGCGGTAGTTGAGGCTGGGACTATCCCATAGTTTAAAAAACAGTTGGACAGGTACATGGATAGGACAGGTTTGGAGGGTTATGGACCTAGTGCAGGTAAGTGGGACTATGGTAGCTGGGACATTGTTGGCCGGTGTGGGTGAGTTGGGCCGAAGGGCCCGTTTCCACACTGTATCACTCTATGACTATGACTCTAACTTGGACAGTAGAAATTCAGTCCTAAATTGCCAACTGGCTCGTTATTTAAGAGATGGCTTTAATGCCTGCCTATTATTTCATTCTTATCAGAAGCTGTTTCTATCTTCCTTCTTTGATTTTCCACTTTTAATTGTAACTGTTTACCTTATTCTTTCAAAAGGCTCCTATATCTCAACCTCCAAGTCCGTGGAAGAAGCTGTTTGGTATCCGTCAGCAGGCACACAGTGTTTCCAAAGACATAACTGTCGGTCTCACCTACCCTCAGCCCAGAGCCAGAATATACCTTTTAATGAACTGGCTGTGTCTACACAGAGCAAGGCAGCAAAACATACACCAGCTGCAACTAATATATTCTTTTCATGGAATCAATATCTTCTCCCTTCATAAATTCCAATATCTGAAAGCAAAGAGACATGCAGCTGTGTTGCACTTTGTTAAAGTTAATTAATTTGAAGTGCTAAAACTAGAAAATCGTAATTTGTACTAACAGTGATAAGAGTTTGCACGTTGGTTTAAAGTATGCTGCTGCTGACGACTCTTTTTTTGTATTAAAGAATGAACTGGGCCTTTCCATGAGCTGGTGCTCCACTGTCCACCCTTCATAAATGAATGTATTCAAAACTCTGAAGTAAAACTACAGAATGCTGTGTGTACGCAACAGGTTGAGCATCATCTATCAAAAGAGAAACAGGGTTAATTTTTCAGTTGTGCAGGAAGGAACTGCAGATGCTGGTTTACACCGAAGATAGTCGCAAAGTAACTGGAGTAACTCAGCGGGACATTCAGCATCTCTGGAGAGAAGGAATGGGTGACGTTTCGGGTCGAGACCCTTCGTCAGACTCGACCCGAGGGTCTCGACCCGAAACGTCACCAATTCCTAAACTTTTCAGTCAATCACCTTGCAGCAGAAGGAGGAATGAATATAAAATGAGTGTTAAGCTGCAGAGAAAAGGTGGAGAAAAGGGAACGTGTGGGAGGATGGAAAGCAGAGAGTTCAAATGACAAAAGAGATTGTGCAAGTTGAAGGAGAGGGTAAAGGGGCGTCTAAAGCAACGTTGGTCTGAAGGAGGTGTAAATGCAAATAATGATCTGAGCTCACTGTGAAATGGCTGCTAGAAATGCAGGGAAAGCAAATTATTTGAAATTATTGCAAATGTTTGTCAGAAGACTATAATGTAACTGGTCAGAAACTGGGGGGATGTGTTCCTTGATTTTTATATTAACCTTTGGAAAAGACAATACAGAGAGGTCAACGTGGGTATGGATCAGAGAATTACAGTAACAAGCATCTGGAAACTTGGTTCCAGACTGCTTTGAGGTGCTCAGCAAAGTAGTCATCCAGACTGTGTTTGGTCTCCCCTATGTAAACTCCCACAGTGTAAACTAGTGAATGCTGAATTGAAAGCAGCACAAATAAATCATAGCTTAAAGTGTACAAAGTGTTTGGGTCTCTGGATGATGGGGAGCAAGGAGGCAAGAGGTTGTATTCTCAGTTGTTTCAAAAAATGTATTAGAGAAATAGAAATAATTTCATTTAGAATGTGGTAAATTCATATTTAAGCACTGGCAAGAAAAGTAAAAGAAATGTGCTGGTGTGATCAGTGTGGTGCTCCATTGCACTCTACCAATGTAAGACACAAAAAGCTGGAGTAACTCAGCGGGTCAGTCAGCATCTCTGGAGAGGACAAGGTGACGTATCGGGTCGAGACCCTTCTTCAGACTGTTTCAGTGCAAGATAAAGCCAGTGAAGTCCAATAAAAGATAGTCTGAGGATACAACCAAATTTAAAAAAAAATTGATGCTGCAAATCGTGTTTCTTTGATTTCATTCTCCCAGAAAACAAACCTTATTGTTGTCTAAGGTCCACCATTGTTAGCAGCTGTGTGCTTCCCTGCAATAATGTTGTTTGAAGGGATCCTGTGATCTTTCTACTGCCTTGCTCTGTCTGAAACATGGAATACCGTGTAACTCCAGATGTTCTTGAAGCATTTAACAGGTCCTAGCATGTCTTGTGTAACAACCAGATTCTGCATGTATGGAATTATCCTCTCCTACTAATCCTCCATCTACTCCGCATTCTTAACAGACTAGGGTGTCCGTCTAATACCAATACTGATCAACTAAGACTGGGCAACTGGCTTTATTCTAAAGTGTAAAATCACCAGAAATGACCGCATTTTGATTCTAAGGTCCCATTTGCTGCATGTGCTGCATTACCCTGCATTCAGCTACTGCACCACATGTAGACTTTGAATCCTAACCCAAAATACCATTGCATCTGATTCTCTAACACTGATCATCTCTATTTGAGCTCAGAGTTTAAGCAGCAAATTATTCAGAAATAATAGTAAACTGAGCAGGTTCCAAATGGCAGAAGTTATAACTGCAAATGTAGAATCAGTTTGCTGTCAGACTGCTACTGATATTTGGTACACAGGTGATTTTACAGGGTTTTGTTTCTGTTTCTTGTCTTTCACTCTATGTTGATCACTCTTCACATAAATCTATCCGGCTCTTGTGAAGCTCGGTTTTCTTTGATCAACTCCATAGACCCATGAAGTTGACTTGCAGAAAGAGCAGAAGTTACGGGAACGAGCAGAACAAGACGTGGATGAGGCAGCGCAGCGGTTACAGATGGCACATGAGGAGATACGTCGACTAACAGATGAATTGGACATGGAGAAAAAAGTACACGGCAATAGTGGTAGGTGTGAATTAAAACCACTGACCTCAAATCTTTGCATTCTGTGACATCCACAGCATATGTGAAAATTGTGAAACATTTAACAGGCAAACTAAAAAAAATTGATATCATGCCAAATATCCCAAATGAACTGTCATGCAATATTGTTTCTCTTCCACTGTAATCACACCTGGAGAAATCCCACGCGGTCACAGGGAGAATGTACAATCTCCATACAGATGCATCCGTAGTCGGGATCGAACCCGGGTCTCTGGCACTGTGAGGCAGCAACTACCATTGTGCCGCTGCACCCCCGAATTATAGGCCCCATATGTGACCTTTTGCTATCATGGGAACTAAATTGGAAAGATTCAGATGTCATGTTATGGGAAAAGTGAATAAAGGTTTGGGAAATGACAGGACACTCAAGGAATTTGGAGATGCAATGGTACTTTAAAGGGACAGAGACAATTGAGGAAAAAAAAATCTTTATTATCATGAGTACCAAGGTACAGTGAAACACTTTTATATTGCACACAGATCAGTAAGACTATTATCATACTTAAGCACAATTCCCTGGTTAGTACAGAGTTTGTAGAACAGCCCACTGAGTCAATATGCAAGAGTCACCATTTTGGCACCGTTTTTACAGTCCCAGCTGCAGCTGGCCACAAAGGCCGGTGGCCTCCATTACGATCGTCCCAATCCTCGCACGGCCCTCTTCAGCTCCCCGGGCTTTTCCCCACAGCCGACCTTGAGTGCGCAGAAGGTAAGACCCCCACCCCTGATTTTTCTCATCGGGCCTTTTGTCCAGCATCCGCCACCATCTCCCTCCATCCTCCTCTCCCATTCCCGGTGTTCAGGGCCGAGCAGGGGCTGGGGCCAGTGATTTTCTCTCTCTGGGTGAGTTCCTCGTTCTGCGGTGGGCGAGCCAGGCCTGCAGGAATGTCTCGACAGGGCTTATATTCACTGGAATTTAGAATATAAAAATTCTTAAGGGATTGGACAGGCTAGATGCAAGAAAAATGTTCCCGATGTTGGGGGAGTCCAGAACCAGGGGTCACAGTTTAAGAATAAGGGTAGGCCATTTAGGACTGAGATGAGGAAAAACTTTTTCACCCAGAGGGTTGTGAATCTGTGGAATTCTCTGTCACAGAAGGCAGTGGAGGCCAATTCACCAGATGTTTTCAAGGGCGAGTTAGATATAGCTCTTAGGGCTAAGGGAATCTAGGGATATGCGGAGAAAGCAGGAATGGGGTACTGATTTTGGATGATCAGCCGTGATCATATTGAATGGCAGTGCTGGCTCAAAGCGCCGAATGGCCTACTCATGCACCTATTTTCTATGTTTCTATGCTGTTATTCTGATAGCCCTGAAAAAAGATTTGGCTCCTTGAAAGACAAATCTTTTTATGGAAGTGTCCATAAACTACATTTCCTTAATGCTTTGTCACACAGCAACTTATTGTGGATAGCCTGAATCTACTCCTGCAGTTCCATGTGGAATTATCCTTAGAATATTGTGGAATTCTACAATTGTACTACATCATAATACAGCGTCAAAAATTCAAGGCAATTCAATTATTCATTTTCTAAAGCATTTTAGAGTAATTAATCTCAAACTTTTGTCCATTGTGTAATATTTTTGTAATTTTTTTTAATGTGTTGAACTGATTTAAAAATCCTGATGCTTGTTTTTTTCCCTCTGTTCTAGTTGAGCTCCAGTTGGTCTCAGCTTATTTGGGTTAGGAAAGGATGAGAAAAACTAGCCAGGGTTCACAATTCTTTTACAGCCATGGACTTCAGCTCTGAACTAGATTAAGGTTGATCGTGATACGTTGTGGATTTAATTGCCCATATAACACTCGATAGTTAGATTCAAACTCGAAGAAGGCCCATTGTCTAAGACACTGAAAAGACACCAGTGTTAATGGATCAGGATTCACAGTACCATAAGGGAGAGGAAATAAGAAAAATTGCTTGGGTTGGAAAAAAATCCTTAAAAGTGAGACCTACCTTACCTCTGTTTGTCTGTAGAGCTGGGTGGTTTCATGGAGTCCAGAGACCTTCATTGAGCCAGTTATAAGGCAATTTGCCATTCATTTGTTTTTACATGGTGGTGGAGATTTGTTAGCTCGTGGCCTCAGATGCTAACTCTTCTTTTGGGAAGTACTCATAAACTATATGTAACAAAACCTTTATCTATCCCTTGCTGAACGTGGCCACTGCACACTTGGAGGACCTAACGTGAAATATCACCAGTCTTCAGGAAAAGGAGAAAGAACACTTTTGCATCATAAAGCATGACCTCACAGCAGCGTGATGGCTGTGTTAATTTAAACACAAAGGTTTTGGTCTTAATTTTTTGCTGGCTGGGTGTTTACTTCCCCCAGCTACGTAGCTAATGACAATCATGAAGCTAATAATGTCCCAAACATTGCCCCAAAATGTTACGTCTTTTCCGCTGATACGCTAATATCTATATTTTGGAGCAAGGTGCAACATCAAGCCAAATGCTGAAGACTTCAGGTATAACAGAAGGGAATTTGTTTTATGGCAGAGCAGGAACTGGCTGATAATACATGAGAAAAAAATGGCTGAGAAGCATAGACCTTCTTTATTTGGGTCACTGTTTAATGGAACGAAACCAGCAGAAGAAGAGAATATGGATTGGAAGAAATTTGGTGTGGATTCGAAAATATTCACTACGGACGAGAAGCAAAAGTCTGGGAAGAAGAAAGGGAAAAATGCAGCTGCGAAAGAGAAGAAAAAAGCTGGGAAAGAGAAGAAAGCTCTTGCAGATGAGAATAAACCACCTGAGGTAACAATGGAAGAGTCTAAGGAAAGGAGGAAATCACCAGGGGAAGTGAAGGAAGAGTCGAAGGAAATGAGGCAATCAACATCGGTAGGGAAGGAAGTGTCTGATCAAGGGAAGGAACCTCTTGCAAATGTGAAGGAAGTGTCTGAGGAAGGGTTAGGGCCTGAAAAAGATTCGAATGTCCTTGTTTTTATCGCAGATTCCAGGGAACTAAACAAAGCAAAAGAAGAAAACATCATGTTGGATCAGGAAATTCTGTCGTTACGAAGTCGTGTACGCTCATTGGATATAGAACGGAAATCTCTCTTAGAAACAGTAAGTCACTTGCACCATTATAGTCAAACACCTTTTCCAGTGCAATAGAACATTTTAAACTTTATAAGAAAATAACTGCAGATACTGGTACAAATCGAAGGTATTTATTCACAAAATGCTGGAGTAACTCAGCAGGTCAGGCAGCATCTCGGGAGAGAAGGAATGGGTGACTTTTCGGGTTGAGACCCTTCTTCAGACTGATGACTGATTAAACTTTATGTACTGTATGTAATACTCTGAGCTGTGATCTAAAATATTGTCCCTGACCATTATATAGTTTGGAGAATTTTATTCCTTTTGCCACTTAAAGACAATATATTGTCCTTAAGTTGAAGTTTACCAGAAAAGCTAGAAAATTGAGTTCACGTATGCCAGCAACATATCTCTAGATTAAGATTTTTATTGTTAAGTGAAGCCACACATTTCACATTTCACACTGAGGCAAGAGTTAGAGGTAATGATAGCAACCAGCGATAGGTAACACTTGTGTTTTAATGATTTTAAGAGAAAAGACCTGAACGAAACGAGGAATTTCAGTTCTGAAACTCTGAAAGAGAAGAAATTCTAGTAGGAATCAGTTTGATGACTAACATCAGTAAAGTGAGGATATTAAATGGATAAGAAAACATAATTTGAGAAGAAGACCTGGAAACCTGAGAAAGGTTGCAAATGCGAAAGGGAATTGAATTGTAGAGATGGAAGAGACAGTAAGAGGTGGTGTGGGAAGGAACTGCAGACGCTGGTTTAAACCCAAGATAGACACAAAATATTGGAGTAACTCTGGAGAGAAGGAATGGGTGACATTTCCGGTTGAGACCCTTCAGTAAGAAGGTGTGTTGACTATCCTATAGGTAATAGATATTCGGAGTAGATTTTCGACCACGTAGTTGGCAGTGACCTACAATACTGGCTGCTAATAGAACATCTGATTTTACTTAAATGAATATTAGACAAGTTATTTAAAGATAAGATATAATGTTTCCTTCCTCTATCAACAATGAGGAAGAAAATCTACTCCTTAACTAAAGACACAAATATTCATAAATGAGGAAAGAACTTTTAAAAATATAAATTGTTTTGTTTCTTTTCCTGTTGCTTTTTCTGTTTATTACTTGGAAACCTTTTGAAATACAGTAAGCCCTCATTATTAAGGATGTTTTTATAATGGATTTTGATTATAGTGGGTGGACTGTCCCCACTGTTTTCAGACACCACTGTCATTTTAAGAACACAGGCCGCTAATTAGTAACACTGCAGGGACATTGAAATTGACAAGCAATTGTTTCTATCAACACTTGGGCAACGAGATAGGACACACAGTGCTGGAGTAACTCAGCAGGGAGAGCATGTCTAGGTGTTTCGGGTCAAGACCCACTGCTGGATTGTGCCACCCACCCGACCATCACAAGGCTGACACCTGCAGCAGTGTCAGGAGACACAGCGCCAACGTTCAACGTCTCCTCGGTCTCTTTGAAACCTGGATCACCGAAGCTGCCGCTGACCATCCAGGATGATCTACCCACCTTCACCGCCGCCAGGCCGGGCTGCCGAGGCCACCCCCGGCCCGCACCGCCTCCCCGGCTGCTTCCAGGCCGGTCATACTGCCGCCAACGCCGACCCAAACAGCTTCCTCAGCCGCTTCCAGGCCGGTCATACTGCCGCCAACGCCGACCCACACAGCTTCCTCGGCCGCTTCCAGGCCGTGCCTGCCGCTGCCGCCGCCGACCATTACCTGCACTCCAGCCACCCGCGGGCCACGACCATTGACTCCGCCGATCCTCACCTCTCCACTGACTGCCAGCAGACCGGGGCCATCAACGCACCTGGATTCCAGGCCCAGTTCCAGACCGAGAGTCTGAAGAAGGGTCTCAACCCAAAACGTCACCTATCCATGTTCTCCACAGATGCTCAGACACTCCAGAACTATGTGTCCTTTGTGTATTAACGACTCTGCAGTTCTTTGTTTCTACCACTTGTGCAATGTGACTCTATTACTCGGTAATCCCTTACTCAGGGCATGGTTCCCTGGTAATAACGGACATGGTTCCCTCTCCGAATGCCCAATATAATGAGGGTTTACTATATTTTAATTACAGCGAATTTGTTTTTTTGGCTTCATCAATCTGAGCAGCCCCTATGGCTGAGGTATAGAGCTGATTTTTAGGGCATATAATGTTGGCGTTGTAGCGTCAGATATAATTATCATAATAGCATTGTTATGCTCTCAGTTGGCCAATAATCAAAGGAATTTGAAATTGAGTGACACAATCGAATTCAAAAGTGTTTCTGAATTTAATGTAAATTAAGATATACCCAGATATACAAGTATTTACACATAATAATTTATTCACAAAATGCTGGAGTAACTCAGCAGGTCAGGCAGCATCTCGGGAGAGAAGGAATGGGTGACGTTTCGGGTCGAGACCCTTCTTCAGCATCTGCAGTTATTTTTTTATTTACACATAATGTTCATTGATAATGAAGATACTCTGTCCTAACTTGTTTGGCCCACATCTGAATCCAGTTTCATACAAGCAAGGTTGACACATTGGAGGTGGCTTCTTGCTTTGCTCCATTATATGGACCTGACAAGTATGCCTGGCAATAAATGCCAGTCTTGCCCCTGATGCTGATACTGAAAAATATATTTTTTAATTCACAAATTCCAAGCCAGTAAGTCTCACGTCAATTGGCAGGGAAGCTATTGGAGAGAATTCTTCAAGATGGGATTTACTCCCATTTGGAAGAGAATGGGCTAATTAGGGACAGCCAGCACAGCTTTGCACGCGGCAGGTCATCTTACTAACTTGGTCGAGTTTTTGGAGAAGGTAATGAAGGTAGGGCGATGGATGTTGTTTCCATGGATCTTAGTAAGGCTTTTGATAAGGTCCCTCATAGTAGGCTGATCTAGAAGAGTAAGATGCACAGGATTCACGATGACTTGGTTATTTGGATTTAGAACTGGTTTCATAATTATAGAAGCCAGAGGGTTGTGGTGGAAGGTAGATATTCTGGCTGAAGATCTGTGTCCGGTGGAGTTCCGAAGGGATCTGTTCTGAGACCTCTTCTGGTTGTGATTTGTGTAAATGTAGATGGGTTGGTGAGTAAGTTTGCTGACAACACCAAAATTGGAGGAGTTATAGACGGTGATGAAGGCTGTCAGAAGATACAAGATTATAGATCACTGACAGAAATGGGCTGAGAAATGGCAGATGAAGTTTAACCCGAGTGAGGTGTTGCACCCCCCCCCCTTCCCTGTTCTCCGCCCAGATGCACACTCATTCCTCCTACTATCACGCATCCCTTTCCCCTCTACCCCCCCCCCCCCCTCTTCCTTTCCACCCATATCCCTTTCTCTGGCTTTACATTTCACTCATTCTTTCCTACCTTAACACCTTTTTTCGCCCTTTATATCTCTAGCCTTTGTCCACACAACGACCAATTAGAGACTCACCCCTCACCAGGCTTTATTACCCCCCCCCCCCCCAATTCCTTTCCAGCTTTCTCTCCCCTATTACAATCAGTCTGAAAAAGGGGCCTCACCTGAAACATCACATGTCCATGTACTCCAGTGAAAGACCTCCCAATTCGGACCCAACCCGGACTATCGGCTCCAACAGACCATCTGCCACTTCTCTGAAACTGCAGTTATTTTCTTATCCTCCAGTGATGCTGCCTGACTGACTAGGTTACTCCAGGCACTTTGTTTTTCTTGTAAACCAGCATCTGCTGGTCCTTGTGCCTACTTTTATATGACTCTACCCTTTTAAGCATTCTCAACTTGTTGTATAATTCTTTTTGCAATACATTTGATACCAATCTTAACCATGTATTTACTACGCATTTAGATGATGTTTCTTATTTCACAATTTCAGTTGTCTTTGTGGCAACATCAAAAAATTTTTTATACTAAATTGAAATTGGCCATTACCGATTTCATAGATTCAGTTTAATGAAATAAAAAAGGAGACTTTTTATTCTGTCAATGTTGGATTTGAACCTATTTTACAGAGTTGATAATCTGTGTTTGGAATTACATTACCACTCAATTCTCTTATATCTCGTATGTTGTGCTTCATTCCGGTAGTCTGTTTTTGCTAGAAAATATCTCAATTTTTGCTGCACTGAAATCGGTTTGAAATTGCATTTATTGTATGTCAGTTGAGGTCAAAATCAAGCTTAACTTTGATATCTGCAGACTCAAGTAGCCCACTAGTTTTCTACTGTCAAACTGCAGCTGGATAGGATTTACACAAAACTGCAGATGCTTGAATCTTGAGCAAAACACAAATGCTGGAGGAACTCAGCGAGTCAGACAGCAACTCTGGAGGGAATGGGCAGGTGACATTTAGGTTCAGTCTGATGAAGGGTGTCGACCCGAAACATCGCCTACCTATTCCCTCCACCCATGCTGATGAGTTCCTCCAGCACTTTATGCTTTGAACCAGAAAGGATTGTTAGGTGAAATACCTCTTGACATACATAATAGGCAGCTGCACCTGCAAACTGCACCTAAGCAAAAGTTTAGACTGGGGGGTCGAGAAAGCTAATATCTTAATTAAATAACTTATTTGTACAACACACATTTCTAAATAATATTTTTTTACATCAAAACTGCAACATAAGTCGAGATTCTGACATATCCAGTGTAGTCAATGGGTTATGACATACTTTTGGAAATTAAAGAGGAATTTCAGAAGAATTCAAAACACCATCAGATTTCTGCTTTAACATTTCTGTAGTTTAATTTCAGATATTTACAGCAACTTTTCCTCTTTGGATAGCAGACATTGTCCCTCAGAATTGAAGGTGACTCCCTACAAAAGACAATTTGAAAGACAACCTGTGGCTTGTATCATCCCGACAGGGCGGAGATGTATAACAGTTGCTCTATGATGTCACTGTCATTGTGATGTGGCGTCAGTGGAAATGTGATGTTATTTCCACTGGGGTTTCCCTGTTCAAGTGATACTAGTCAAATCGGTAGAATGTTTGTGGCTTTTTTCACCAATTTGGCGTGATTCCAGTGGAAATAATCAAAATGACCAGAATTGGCTCATAAAAGGTGCGTAAATGTTAACAAGTGGACGACTAATTGCTGGTCCAATGATGTAGCATAAGAAGCAGATGTTAACCTAGACATAGAACCAGAGAACTGCAGACGCTGGCTAATACACAAAAGGACACGTAATGCTGGAATAACTCAGCGGTTCAGGCAGCTTCCCTGACATTTTGGTCGGGACCCTACTTCAGACTGATCAAACTTAGGCTCGTTTTTTTCATACAAAAGAACATTTTTTCAAAGTTAACTCCCTACTTTTCCCTGGACTTGCCTGATCCTTGATGGGTTTTCTGCTTCTGTAGAGTCTCTGGCTTTTGAAGAGGGCTGGAAAGTGGTCATGATGCGGTTCTTTAGGAGCTGAACTTTTTGAGAAAAGCAGAATGAAGAGAAAATTCCTAGCCATTGCATGTACTGAACTAATTTGGCAGTAGGGGATTAGATACATTAATGAAATATAGAATCGTAGAGTTATAGTGCAAGGAAACAGGCCTCTGCCCAACTCATCCAAGCTAAACAACGTGACTACCTGAGCTGGTCCCAATTGCCAATGTTTGACCCATATCCCTCTAAACCTTTCCTGTCCATGTACCCGTCCAAATGTCTCAAACTTTGCAATTGTATCCATCTCAACCACCTCCTCAGGCAGCCGGTTCCATATACTTACCACCCTCTAGGTGAAAAACTGATCTCTTAGGCAGCTCGGTCCATATACTTACCACCCTCTAGGTGAAAAACTGATCCGTCAGGTAGCCCTTAAATCTTGCCCCTCACACCATAATCCTCTGCCCTCTGATTTTAGATGCTTCTACCTGGGGAAAAGGCTGACCATTCAAGTTACCCATGCTCCTCATAATTTTAGATACCTCAAGAAGGTCGCCCCTCGGCCTCCTACACTCCCAGCCTATCCAGTCTCTCCTTATAACACAAGCTGTGCAGTCCTGGCAACATCCTTATGATTATTTTTACACATTTCCTGGTTAATGATATCTTTCCTTTCGCCAGGCAACCAGAATTGCACACAGTACTCCCAGATATGGTCTCACCAATGTCTTGCACACCTGTAATATGCCATCCCAACTCTTATGCTCAATCCCCTCACTGATGAAGGCATGTGTGCCAAACGTAATCTTCAAACATCAAAGTGTCATTCTATGTAGGAAGGAACTGCAGATGCTGGTTTAAACCGAAGATAGACACAAAAAGCTGGAGTAACTCAGTGGGTCAGGCAGCATCTCTGGAGAGAAAGAATGGGTGACGTTTCGGGTCGAGACCCTTCGTCAACATGTGTTGCTGCTTTCAGGGAACTATGCGCTTATACTCCAAGGTTTCTCTGTAGTACAACATGCTCCAGGGCCTGTCATTTACTTTGTGAGTACTGCCCTGGTTTCACTTGCCTGACATAAATTCTATCTGCATGCCTTGGCTTACTTCCCCCATTCATCTAGATCCTGTTGTAATCTTAGATAGACTTCTTCACGGACCACTACACCACCAACTTTGGTGTCATCCACAAACTTACAAATCATATAAGCAAAACTCTCATCCAAATCGTTAATATAGATGACAAACGACAGTGGACACGGCATGAATTCCTGTGGCACATCACAAGCTTTCAATCTGAAAAACAAGTCTCCACTATCACCCTCTGACTCCTGCCACCAAACTAGTCTTGTATCCATTTGCCTGGTTCACCCTGGATACCCTGTGATCTGACCTTCCGGACTGGCCTACCAGGCGGAACCTTGTCAAGGGCCTTGCTAAAATCCATGTAGACAAGGCCTACTGCACTGTCCTCATCAATCCTCTTGGTCCCCTCTTGAAAAACACAATCAAATTCTTGATCAAAATTTACCATGCTATCCCTATTCAATCCTTGACTTTCTAAAAGCAGGTAGATTCTGTCCCACCACTGATGTTGGGCTCACCGGCCGATCGTTTCCTTGCTTATCCTGACATCCATTCCTAAGTAAAGGTACAACATTAGACAACATTCCAGTTTTTCGGTACCTCATCCTTAGCTAACGTTGATACAAAAATCTTGGTCAGGCCACGGGGATTTGTCTGCATTTATGATCTTTATCAATGTATTGATTGGGAGATAGGGTGACCATTAGTCCCAATAATATCAGAATTATTCTAATACAAGGGGCTTTGTCTTGCGTCCTGACCAAGATATTGCCAGGTATCACAAAATGCTAGAGTAACTCAGCGGGACAGGCAGCATCTCAGGAGAGAAGGAATGGGTGACGTTTCTGGTTAAGACCCTTCTTCAGATCATTCCTTCTCTCCTGAGATGCTGCCTGACCCACTGAGTTACTCCAGCTTTTTGTGATACCTTCGATTTGTACCAGCATCTGCAATTATTTTCCTACACAAGATATTGCCAGGTGTCAATTGTCATTATTATCACAGAGAGAGTTAAAATCCTGATTATCATGCCAATAGAATGGAGGTGAGGATCTCAGTGACATAGAGCTCAGTGTTCACATAGCATATAAACAGGCTCAACCCATCCATGCCAATCAACCTAGCCCCATTTCAATCAAATTTGTGATTCACGATCTCGCAGGCACAAAGCCATGCTGAATATCTGTAATCATTCTTCCCCCTTTCCAAAATATGGTAAATCTTGTCCCTCAGAATCCACTCCTGTAGGTTGCCCACCCCAGGTGTTGGGCTCAACGGTAGATCATTCACTGGCTTGTTCTTGCAGCCCTTCTTCAATAAAGGAACAATACCAGCCACCTTCCAGCCTTGAGATACCTCTCACATGGCTAAAGATGGAGGAAGTATCTCTGCTGGGGCTCCAGCAATTTCTTCCCTTGTTTTCCAAAATGTCCTCGGATACACTTGAATAGGCAACAGGGTTTTTTTATTCACGTCAAGACCACCAGAAATAGTTTCCTATTTGTCCTATAAATTAGCTCCACTCCAGCAGGAAGCTTGTTGGACATGAGGTGCGGTGTTGGGCGAAAGAATATTGAGAAGGGATGGTGAGGAAGCTTTGCTTGATGCTGCTTTGAACTGAGGTTGCATTTGTGGTGGATCTATTGGTTAAAAAAAATGAAAGAATAAAAAGGAATAGAGGATGCGTGGTTATCTGCACCTGAATTCTGAAAATTAAACCCTAAAAGCTACAGTCTAGGTATCCTTTGCAAGAAATGCATACAAGTTATTATTCATAAAACTGCATGTTCACACTTAAGATAAACACAAAGTGCTGGAGTAACTCAGCGGGTCAGGCAGCATCTCTGGAGAAAAGGAATAGGCGATGTTTCGGGTCGAGACACTTCGTCAAAATAAGAGTCAGGGAGTGGGAAACGAGGTATGAAGAGGTACAGAACAAATCGGAGCCAGCACCGAAAACAAAGGTGGAGCCAACAATAGTTCACATTTTAATCTCAAAGAACAAATATTTCCCACTCTCCAGGATGCTGGACACATTTTCTCTCTGTCCACCATCAAAATACCATCCTTAGAAAATGTCATCTCTGTCTGAGAATCCCTGAAGTTGAAGTACAGATACAGATTTTCCACAAGATTGATATAACATATAACAACTACAGCATGGAAACAGGCCTGTCCGGCCCTACCAGTCCACGCCGACCATTCTCCCTGACCTAGTCTCATCTACCTGCACTCAGACCATAACCCTCCAATCCCCTCCTATCCATATACCTATCCAATTTACTCTTAAATAATAAAATCGAGCCAGCCTCCACCACTTCCACCGGAAGCCCATTCCATACAGCCACAACCCTCTGAGTAAAGAAGTTCCCCCTCATGTTACCCCTAAACCTTTGTCCCTCAATTCTGAAGCTATGTCCCCTTGTTGGAATCTTCCCCACTCTCAAAGGGAAAAGCCTACCCACGTCAACTCTGTCCGTCCCTCTCAAAATTTTAAAAACCTCTATCAAGTCCCCCCTCAACCTTTTACGCTCCAAAGAATAAAGACCCAACCTATTCAACCTCTCTCTGTAGCCTAAGTGCTGAAACCCAGGCAACATTCTAGTAAATCTCCTCTGTACCCTCAGGATGGCCAGAGTAGAGAAGTAATGCACAGAATCCCACAGCCCAATATCACCATAGCAACTGATTAAATGAGCGCCTTGAAATTCCTACAAAAACAAAAATAGTGAAGTTAATAAAGTCCATGAGTCCTGCAAAGTTCTGCACTGCACGCTCACACTCTCGCTCCCTCCCTCCCTACCCACTCAGCCTTTGCCGTTCACTTTTCTCTCACTTTTGCACTTGTACATTTTCCCTCTCACTGTCACTTTCTCATAAGTGATGGGAGCTGAATTAGGCCTTTTGGCACATCCCCTCTCTCACATTTAGACTTTTGTCTCATCTCCACCCTCTGTCTCACTCTCTCATGCGCTCACTCACATATTCTCTCTCACTCTCATGTTCCGTCTCATTCTCACTCACCTTTCACACTCTTATGCTCTTTCTCGCACTTAAAATTGAATATTCGCTGTTTCTCGCACACTCCCACAGTCTCTCTCATGCACATGTTTTCTCTCTCGATCCTCACTTCTGTCTCTCTCTCTCTCTCTCTCTCTCTGCCTCACACACACACACATGCACATTGGCCTTCATCAATCAGAGAATTGAGTATATAAGTTGGGAGGTCATGTTATACAAAACATCGGTGAGGCCATATTCAGCATATTGTGCTCTGTTTTGGCCACCCTGATATAGGAAAGATGTTGTACTGGAAAGCGTGCAGAGAAGATTTACGAGGATGTTCCCAGGACTCGAGGGCCTGAGCTGTGGGGAGAGGTTGAGCAGGCTGGGACTCTATTCCTTGGAGTGCAGGAGGATGAGGGGTGATCTTATAGAGGTGTACAAAATCATGAGAGGAATAGATAGGGTAAATGCACAGAGTCTTTTACCAAGAGTAGGGGAATCAAGTACCAGAGGGCATAGGTTTAAAGTGAAGGGGAAAAGATTTAATAGGAATCTGAGGGGCAAGCTTTTTATACAAAGGGTGGTAGGTAGATGGAACGAGCTGCCGGAGGAGGTAGTTGAGGCAGGTACTTTTGCAACACACCGTTTAAGACATTTGGACAGGTACATGGATAGGATAGGCTTGGAGGGATATGGACCAAATGCAGGCAGGTGGGACTGGGGTAGATGGGGCATGTTGGTCTGCGAGGCTAAGTTGGGCGGAAAGGCCTGTTTCCACCCTCTATGACTCTATGACACTTGATTTTATTTTCTATCAACTTTTTTCTTTCTTTTGCTTACCATTCTTCATCAGCTCTCATCGTCTTTATAGTTAAGCTAACACTTGTATTTCTAATACCTGAACAGGTTGAAAGCCTTCAAAGCATTCAGCCATCACAAATTGAACAAGGCAGCAGTCTACAGAACATGGAGCAGGTCACACCTTCATTCAAGTCTTCAGACTTCAACATGAATGTAAGTCACCTAGAAATCAAGGTCACTGATATACAAATAAAAAATAATTTAATCTAATATGCGGAACTAGTTCCAAGTCAAATCAGTCTGAAGAAGGGTCTCAACCCGAAACGTCACCCATTCCTTCTCTCCCGAGATGCTGCCTGACCCGCTGAGTTACTCCAGCATTGTGTGTCTACCTTCAATTTTAACCAGCATCCTCAGTTTTTTTCCTATACTCCAGGTCAAATCACTC
The DNA here is from genome assembly GCF_053455715.1 of Rhinoraja longicauda. Classification (NCBI taxonomy): domain Eukaryota; kingdom Metazoa; phylum Chordata; class Chondrichthyes; order Rajiformes; family Arhynchobatidae; genus Rhinoraja; species Rhinoraja longicauda. Next base: position 27,578,017 of record NC_135982.1, on the reverse strand, counting down.
TGGTTGTGAAATTTGACCCAGCACTTGTGGAGTGAATGACACATTTGACCTTGAGTCATTTTACCCGTATGAGTTTGAAGAAGGATCCTGACCTGTAATGTCGTCCTTCATGCAATTCCCTCCATCTTGCTTCATCGGGTGCTTAGCAAGTGTACTTGAATTTTACTATCCTGTGGCACCAGTCAATTGGCCAGTTTTGTTTAGTTTAGTTTAGAAATACAGTGCGGAAACAGGCCCTTCAGCCCACGGAGTCCGAGCCAACCACCGACCCCCGCACGCCAGCACTATCCTACACCCCCTTGAGACAATGTACAATTTTTACCGAAGCCAAATTAACTACAAACCTATACGTCTTTTGAGTTTGAAATGAAACCTGTGCACCTGGAGAAAACCCACGCGATCACAGGGAGAACATACAAACTGCGTATAGACAACACCTGTACTCGGGACCAAACCCAGGTCTCTGGCGCTGTGAGGCAGCAACTCTACTGCTTAGCCACCGTGCTGCCCCTAGTTATTCCTGGGTTAGTAATGTTTTTATCAAGCAGCACAAACTGCAGGTGAGTGAAAACTGTCTGTAAATCCTCAGGTCGACGTCCAACCCCAGCCAGCTCTGAACTGCCCACTCACAGTTACTCCTTTGATCTCTCAAGAAATTGATTGACTGTTAATTAGTACCTGCTGCAAAACGCATCATGAAATAATATTCACAAGAAACCTCCGTGGCTGGATCTCACAAAGTGCTGGAGGAGGTCAGTGGGTCAGACAGCGTCTGTGGTGGGAATGGACAGGCAACGTTTCGGGTCGGGACTCTTCTTGGGTTGTCACCTTGATCGTAGATGACAGCATCAAGCTTCACCTCCAGAAATGAATGAATCAAATCAATGAAACAGATAGATACAGTAGACACAAAATGCTGGAGTAGCTCGGCGGAACAGGCAGCATCTCTGGATAGAAGGAATGGGTGATGGGACCCTTCTTCGGACTGAGTCAGGGGAGAGGGAGTTACAGAGATAAGGAATTGTAAAAGATCAAAAGAGATGCAGATCAAGGAAAATGTAGAATAGACCATTGTTAGCTAGGAGAAGGTGAGAACAAAGCAAACAGAAGAACAATGTAATCAGAGGGACAGTCAGACTGGTTGGAGAACTGAGATGGTGGTGATGAAGAGAGAGGGAAAGCAAGGGGTTACCTGAAGTTAGAGAAGTCAATGTTCATACTGCTGGGGTGTAAGCTGCCCAAGCGAAATATGAGGTGCTGTTTCTCCAATTTGCGCTGGGCCTCACTCTGACAATGGAGGAGGCCAAGGACAGAAAGGTCAGTGTGGGAATAGGAGGGGGAGTTAAAGTGTTTGGCAACCGGGGGATCAGGTAGGTTTAGGCGAACTGAGCAGAGGTGTTGAGCGAAACGATCGCTGAGCCTGCACCTGGAACGACAGATACATTAGATCTGGTGGGAGGGGATACAAATAAACCTCTGCCTCACCTGGAAACATAGATATATTTTCATACAATTATTCTTTAACTATTTCTCCCTTTGCCCCAGTGGGATGAAGCTGTACAAATGGATGACCAATCAGAGGCTCCTGTGCCAACTGTTCGTAAGAAAAAAAAATCCACTGTATCTGCTTATTCGTTTACTAAGGTAAGGGGTGTCAAGTAAGCTTGCTTGCCTGTATTGTTTAGTATAAACGTGCCTGGTCTTGTGTGGCAATGAGCTGTACTGATTAGGAAGGGCCTGGATTTTGTTCTTCAGTGGGGTTGCTCTCAGAAGTCTTAAACTAAATTATACACATTTGCTGTAGAAAAGTGGCTGCATATCTGAGGTACCTTCTTCTGGAGATGACTGAAATATTTAAAGGAAAGCCTATGAAGAGTGGTACTTTGATCTAAAATATGAATGGAAGCTTAATATGGATAAATGTGCATTAATGTTCCATTGCATGCCAATTAGAGTGCAGTGCTATAATCTGTTTGAATGCGCAGTAGTAAAGGGATAAGCCACTTTCTTCTTTGGCAAATTATTCCTCTTTAGTTCATATTTATGTTTATAGTAGAGTTTTGCACCCATTTATCTTGTGGTTGGGCAGGTTGAAAGCCTAAAATTATTCAACTGTTATTTTCTGAACAAAGAAGTAATCTCCTTTCCCCCCCCATCTGTAGCGAGAGATGTCCTGGGCCGATCACAGCTCTCATACTCTGTAAGAAGTTTGTGATTGCAGGTGATGCATGACTTGGTGCTGTAGTAGATGGCAAGGAAGGCTCTGTAGGGATACTACATGATGGAAATCAGCTGGAAGGTTGGCCAGAACAATGGCAAATGGAATTACATCCTCAGGGGTGTGAAGGCAGACAAGGACATATGCGGTAAACAGTAGGACACACACAGTGAATGGTAGGGCCTTGGGGAATGTTGATGACAGAAGTACCTGGAGTGCATGCCCATAGATCCCTGATAGAACAGAAGGATAATGTGGTGGAGAGTACATATGGAATGCTATCCCTCACTGGCTGTGGCTCAGAATATAAGAGCTGGGACATTAAGCCACAACATTTGGAGTATTGTGTGCAGGTCTGATCGCCATAATATAGGAGAGATGTGACTAGGGTTGCCAACTGTCCCGCACTAGCCGGGACATCCAGTAATTTGGGCTAGATTGGTTTGTCCCGTATGGGACCGCCCTTGTCCCGTATTAGTCGGCTTGCCAACTTCCTCGCTCCCAAATACGGGACAAAGGGTGACGTCACCGCCCCGCGCCCCACGTGACCTCACCCAGCCAGCGGCCACCATTGGTGGAGCGGGAGCACGTGGCCTCTGGCTGGGTGAGGTCACGTGGGGCGCGGGGCGGTGACATCACCTTGACCCGTATTTGGGAGTGAGGAAGTTGGCAACCCTAGATGTGACTACACTTGAGAGGGTGCCGAGGAGAGTCACCAGGATTTGGCCCTGATTGGGACATTCCAGTTATAAGATGAGACTGGGGGAGCTGGGTTTGTTTCCTGGAGGAGGCCGAGGGGTAACCTGATGGACGCATGTAACATTATGAGACGTATCGATAGGGTACATAAAAATGCTTTTTGGGGTGTCTGAGACAAGAGGGTATGGGTTTAAGGTGAGAGGCGGGATGATTAAAGAGGATCTGAGGGGGGATTTTTTTTCCACACAGAGGATGATTGGAGTCTGGAACTCACTGCCTGAAGAGGTGGTGTGACATAGACTTTCACGACATTTAAGAAGCTTCTAGGTGAGTACTTGAACCGCCACGGCCTAGAAGGCTACAGAACTACTGCAGGTATATTTAGAAACAAAGAAACATAGAGCAGAATGCTGGTTAATATACAAAGGGACACAAAGTGATGGAGCAACTCAACGGGTTGAGTAACATCTCTGGAACACACAGACAGGCGACGTTTCGGGAAATACCTGAAGAAGGGTCTCGACCTGAAACGTTGCCTGTCCATGTTCGCCAGAGATGCTGCCTGACCTGCAGAGTTACTCCACCACTTTATGTCCTTTTAATTATATGTAGGTATAGTATCATCTGATTTCCTTGGATAGCCTGAAAAGCAAAATTTTTCACTGTACCTCGATACAATAGTCAATAGTCGTTTATTTGTCACATACACATAAATGTGTAGTGAAATGAAACATTACCCGCAGTTAAACAATAAGACCAATAAGATTAATCAATAAAAATGCAATAACACATACAATCACAACTAACACCAAACAAAAAGAAACATCCATCACAGTGAGTCTCCTCCAGTCCCTTCTCACTGTGATGGAAGGACAAAAATGTATTTTTCTCTTCCCTGCCGTCTTCTCCTGCGGTCAGGCTGTTGGAGTTGCCACGTCGGGGCGGTCGGGGCTCCCTATATTGAAGCCCCCGATGGACGGTGAAAGGTCCACGGCCTATTCCAGGCCACGCCGGACGGTGAAAGGTCCGCGGCGGGCCGACCCAAGCCCCGCGATTCGGGGCGGGCGAACACGCAGCCTCTGCCGCTGCCGGAGCTCCCGATGTCGGCCCCCACCCAGGGGCCTGCGGGCTTCCGACATCCACGCGGCCCACGCCGGAGCATCCGGAGACGAATCGCAGCCGCTCCCGCAGCATCCGCAGGCAGCCAGCGCCGCAGGTGGTGAGTCCGGGCCGCGGGCTCTGCAAACCAGAGCCCCAGGTGGTCCCAGGTGCATGGCCGCTGGTAGGCCGCAACGGGAACGGAGACACGACACAGAACAAAGGTCGCGTCTCCGTTCGGGAGAGAGAATTTTACAGTTCCCGTTCCCTCCCCATCCCCCCCCCAAACATAACATACAAACACTACACCATATTAAAACTACAATTCATACAAAAACAACAAAAAACACAAAAGACAGACGGACTGCAGGCAAGCCGCAGCTGATAAACCTAAACCGCAACCTAAAATACCACAGCTTACTTCTCTCAATTACTTCTCTCCTATGGAGCCACAGATCTACATGAAACAAAGTATTGCAGTATCTTTGACTTCTTTTCCAGGTGGTCCCTGTAGCCAGGGTGCAGATTCTGTAGTTTAGTTTTCTGCTTTTTCTGATTGTATTTCATATTATTTTTCTTCTTTTTTTTTTCTTTCATATTTCAGGTACAGCGCGGAAACAGGCCTTTTCGGCCCACCAAGTCCGCACCGCCCAGCGATCCCCGCACACTAACACTATCCTACACCCACTAGGGACAATTTTTACATATACCCAGTCAATTAACCTACATACCTTGTTGTTCTTAGTTCTTCATTGTCTTCCAAAATAGCAAAGCACAAGGAGCAATCATGCCAGTGTGATAGATGGAACTAAAATGGAGATTAAACACACAAATATCCAATGTCTAAAATGCAAAGTTATATCTTCAGTTCAGTTTAGTTTATTGTCATGTGTGCCGAGGTACAGTGAAAAGCTTTTGTTGCGTGCTGAACAGTCAGCGGAAAGACTGTACATAATTACAATCGAGTCATTTACAGCGTATTGAAACATTAGGGAATCACGGATAGTGCAAGGGAAAGCCAGCAAAGTCCGATCAAGGATAGTCCGAAGGTCACCAAAGAGGTAGATAGTAGTTCAGTAGTTCTTACCTCAAGTCCTGCTAACAACAATTTTATTTAATTTTAATTAATAAAGATGTAAGGTTATATTGCTTATCTGCTTATTTCCTTGACAGTTATAATCCTCCTCCGTTGTAACTACATTCTTGGCCAAAAATCTGGAGGCACAAAATTGAACGTGAAAGATGGCGATATAGGTCTAATTGATACATTAACATTAAAATTGACAACCTGTCCCATCTTAAGGGTTTCTTTGCACACAAGCTAAGAATCTGGAGGCTTGGTAGAGTCATACAGCGTGGAAACAGGCACGTCGGCCCAACTTGCCCATGTCGACCAACATGCCCCATCTACACAAATCCCATCTGTCCACACTTAACCCATGTCCCTCTAAATCTGTCCTATCTATGTACCTGTCCAAATGTCTCTTAAACGTTATGATAGTACCTGCCTCAACTACGTCCTCCAGCACTTCAATCCATGTACTCACCATCCTCTGTGTAAATAAGTTACCCCTCAGGTTATTATTAAATCTTTCCCCCCCTCACCTTAAACCCATATCCTCTGGTTCTCGATTCTCCTACTCTGGGCAAAAGACTCTGTGCATCTACCCAATCTATTCCTCTCCTGACCTTATACGCCTTTATTAGATCACCTCTCATCGCCCTGTGCTCAGCTCATCCCTCATCCTCCTGCACTCTGACGTGGGTGCAGAATGAGGTGGGGTCACTTTCATGTGCGTGATCCACCCATTTCTAAAACCGAGTGCGTGGCATCTCCATGCGGTTTGTCTCCATGGTTTATTGCAATTAATCGTCTAACTTTCATTGTTCTTCTCTTTATCCAGGACAACCAACACGCAGAATGCGAACCAGAATCAGTTCTGCCAGAACTATTGTATCACGACAATCAGCATCCAAGAACAGAGGAACTCCACAAAAGGTACTTTAATACATCCTGGATTCTAGGGCTTTGGAAACATGGAAGAATGGGTGCCAATATAATATATTTCCGTCTCTCAAGAATACTTTTTATGATGTTGAGAAAAGCCATATTGTCATTTTGGAGGTAACTAAAAGCAGATCCAATGATTTAAATATATGCTGCTTGGTTCTGCTGACACTTTTTGGAAATAGACAGGTTTTTAAATGCAGCCTGAAGCAAGATATTTACTGGCACTATACAATTGATATCTATAGTACGGTCCTTAAAACCTTACAACTGCTATATTCCTTGCTTTGCCATAAAAATGGAAATAATGGTGGAGCTGCATTCCATTAGACAATCATTCGCTCAGTCACCTGGAGGGCAGCTTCTGGCCTTTGATGTGCTCCCTTCATAAGGCCTTGAATATGTTCTACTCCACCATCAATGCAGTCCTGAAAAAGACCATTGGCGTTGTCACACAGTGCTGTGCTACTCTTTTGTCGGTACCATGCATTCCAATCTCTGTCTGTAATTGCTGGAACAGCTCTGACAGATGATCAGAGTGTCCAAAAAGAGGGCAAGGGATGAAGTGGTAGGCAGACGAGACGGTGGTGGTGTGGAGTGTTAAGATCCAGCGTGGGGCAGGTGATGTGCTGGGCTTTGCTTGACTGAAGTTGCTGGCAAAGATGGAACAGGGCATTAGGGCTTGCGGTCTCAGGAGATGACATCCAGGTATCATTTGTCCAGTGCCACCTTGGCATTGGTTTGGGGTGGCATGTAGACTGCCGAAAAGATGGTAGAGGTGAAACCCCTTGGTAGAATAGGGGGTCGGCATTTTGTGATCAGGTAATCCAGGTCATGGGAGCTGAGCTAAGTCCATCACCTTAATGCGTCATCGTGTAGTGCTTAATGTTAAACACACTGAGAAGTTGCACAAAACTGCTATTAACATGACAGCTTTTCTTACCTAACTTCACCTGATAACTTTATTTTGTAATGAAGACACCAGATAAATTCTTAAGTTTAGCTGGGCAATAGAACTAAGCGTGAATACAGATTTTCTATCTAGGTTGTGGAAGACACAAAAGTGGCATTTCAGAGACTTTGGATAGGCATATGGATATGCAGGGATCGGAGGGCAGACAAGAGTTTGTCTTAGCATCATGTTCTAGGTCATTGTTTAATGATTCCTAATGCAAAGAGAATGCTTGAAATGACCCATTCTGAAGAAGGGTCTTGACCGGAAACATCACCTATCCTTTTCTCCTGAGATGCTGCCTGACCCGCTGAGTTACTCCAGCATTTTGTGCCTATCTTTGCTTTAAATGACCCAATGAGAATAAGATCAGATTTGGGTGTTCCCACAAAGTTAACACTCGCGTTGTAAAGGGTGGAGCTTCTGCAAAGATGTGGATTAATACAAAACAAATAATTAACACCTTCAGAAGAGGAAGAATTAATATTTTAAAATTAAAAGACACAAATGTTTTTGTGTTCCAGGTGCCACAATGAGATTAGTCATCTTGAATCCAAGAATCATGAGTTGCAACGTAAGATGCAGAAGCTACATCAAGAACTTGAAGAGGTGACATTGAGGAACGAGTCTCTTGAAGCTGCCATGGAAAGTTTCCGCCATCGCCCAAAAGATGCCCCTGACTGTGAAAAGGAAGTACTCAGAGTCAAGGTTAGTCTGAACAACAAATGACAATTGATTAAAACATAAAGTGCTGGAGAAGCTTAGCAGGTCAAGCTGCATCTCTGGAGGGAACGGACAGGTTGGGATCGTTCTTCAAACTTTCTGAACTACTGCAGTCTGAGGAACGTAGAAGTCAATGAGAAAAATGGTTTTAGGTTTTGGAATATCGGTCGGAGCATGACCGCCCTGTCATATGGGGATGACCTATAGTGGGATAGTTCGATATAGCTTCTGAGATATCTTAGTGAAAGTTATCATATTTAATGCATGCTTCAGAGTTGGAGTGCTCAATGCTAGGGTAAAGCATGGTCATGGGACTGTCTTGTGTTTGTGTTGAAGCCACTTAGTAAGGTTGACCTGCCATGGGATAGGACAGCGGTCTCCAAACTATGGCCCGCGGGCCACATCCGGCCCGCCATGCGGTTTTATCCGGCCGCAGCAAGCTCTTGGACAGCGGGGACTGGAGGCAGAAGCTGCCGGCGAAGGTTCACCGCAGAGCGGATCGCCACCAACCCAGAGCCGGGGCAAGGCGAGAGAACGCAGCGCCCCCTCGAAACTCCCCTCCTTGCCGCCGCTGCCGTCGCTCAACCTGGGGAGAGAGAGGGGGTGGTGGGAGAGTCCGGGTAGAGGGAGCAGTGGGGGCTGCTCCCCCCCTCTCTCCCTCCCTCTCTCTCTCTCTCCCCTCCCTCTCTCCCAGCGACAGCGAGATCTGCGCCGCTCCTCCACTCTCTTCCCCGGCCCCGTCTCCCTCGAACGCAGCGAAATAAGAACAAACACAAGTGGAATTTCCCTCCTCACCGCCGCCACCGCCGCTCACCCCGGGGATGCGGGGCTTCTGAACAACAACTACACGCGTGTTTGTTCTTATTGTGCTGCGTTAGAGGGAGACGGGGCGGGGGAAGAGAGTGGAGCAGCGGTGCTGATATTGCTGGCGCTGCGAGAGAGGGAGAGGGGAAAGAGAGAAAGAGAAACTCACACTTCTTTATTTTTTCCTATGGCCCGCAAAAATGTGCCAAATATATAACGTGGCCCTCACGCTGAAACGTTTGGAGGCCCCTGGGATGGGAAATTTTAAGGAGGTCCTGAGTCAGATTTGGAATTGTCAATGAGACTAAGGCGGCACAGTCGCTCAGCGGTTGTGTTGTTGCCTAACTGCACCGGAGACCCAGGTTGGATCCTGACTACAGGTGCTGGCTGTACAGAGTTTGTACGTTCTGCCCATGACCTGCGTGGGTTTTCTCCGGGTGCTCCGGTTTCATCCCGCACTCCAAAGATGTACAGGTTTGTCGGTTAATTGGATACGGTAAAATTCTAAATTGTCCCTGGTGTGTGCGTAGGATAGTGTCAGTGTGCGGGGATCGCTGGTCGGTGCCGACTTGGTGGGTCGAAGGGCCTGTTTCCCTAAACGGAACTAAACTAATATTATAAACTCATTTACATGCGACAGAAGTCTTTGGGAATACTTTTCACCTTCACCTTTTCTGAGAATCATGTGCTTTTCATGGCTTTGCACAGGTCGGTGCCATGGAAGCTGATTACGCAAAATTGAAGCGAAAGTACAAGGAACTTAAAGCCAAAGGTCATGACCAAGATGCTCAAGAGGTGAGAACAATTTCCTTTGACTTGTGAAAAAGGATTCACCTAACGTAGAAATCGCTATTTGATATATCACGGTCTGTTGGCAGCCATTTCCTACCTGCATAAGATGTGATAAGATCAATCTTTGTTGACAAGTAGAATTCTTCTATTCAGTGCGTGAGCACTAACAATAACCATCCTTTTTGATTTTCATCACGCTTCCCCTTCCCAAACAGCCCGGTTTTCCCCGGGTCAGGACTTGTTTATATTCTGTTAAATCTCTTACAAAATTCTGTTAGAGTATTGAAATTGTAGCAAAAGTGGAGGATATTGAAACACCTTTCGGAGTACATTTGACAATCACAGTCACGTGGCACATCTTAGAATCCCAGTTGTGCAGGATAAGGAATATAATAAAAAGCAAAAAATGTTGAGATGAGGCCAAGTTTGATTCGTAGAGTGATCCAGTGTGAAAACAGGCCCTTCGGTCCAACTTGCCCACACCAGCCAACATGTCCCAGCTACACTAGTCCCACCTGCCCGCGTTTAGCCCATATCCCTCCAAACCTGTCCCCATGTGTTATAAGAAAATAACTGGTACAAATCGAAGGTATTTATTCACAAAATGCTGGAGTAACTCAGCAGGTCAGGCAGCATCTCGGGAGAGAAGGAATGGGTGACGTTTCGGGTCGAGACCCTTCTTCAGACTGATGTCAGGAAGGATATAGGTGGAGACAGGAAGATAGAGGGAGATCTGGGAAGGAGGAGGGGAAGAGAGGGACAGAGAAACTATGTAAAGTTGGAGAAGTCGATGTTCATAACACTGGGCTGCAAACTGCCCAGGCGAAATATGAGGTGCTGTTCCTCCAATTTCCGGTGGGCCTCACTATGGCACTGGAGGAGGCCCATGACAGAAAGGTCAGACTGGGAATGGGAGGGGGAGTTGAAGTGCTCGGCCACCGGGAGATCAGTTTGGTCAATGCGGACCAAGCGCAGGTGTTGACCGAAGCGATCGCCGAGCCTGCGCTTGGTTTCGCCGATGTAAATAAGTTGACATCTACAGCAGTGGATGCAATAGATGAGGTTGGAGGAGGTGCAGGTGAACCTTTGTCTCACCTGGAAAGACTGTTTGGGTCCTTGGATGGAGTTGAGGGGGGATGTAAAGGGACAGGTGTTGCATCTCGTGTGGTTGCAGGGGAAAGTGCCCGGGGTTGGGGTGGTTTGGGTAGGAAGGGACGAGTGGACCAGGGAGTTACGGAGGGAACAGTCTCTGCGGAAGGGGGAGGGGATGGGAAGATATGGCCAGTGGTGGGGTCCCGTTGTAGGTGACGGAAATGTTGGCGGATGATTTGTTGGATCCGCTGGCTGGTGGGGTGGAAGGTGAGAACGAGGGGGATTCTGTCCTTGTTGTGAGTGGGGGGAGGGGGAGCAAGAGCGGAGCTGCGGGATGTAGAAGAGACCCTAGTGAGAGCCTCATCTATAATGGAGGAGGGGTAGCCCCGTTTTCTGAAGAACGAGGACATCTCGGAAGCCCTAGTGTGAAACACCTCATCCCGGGCGCAGATGCGGCGTAGACGGAGGAATTGGGAGTAGGGGATAGACTTTTTGCAGGGGACCGGGTGGGAAGAAGTGTAGTCCAGATAGCTGTGCGAGTCAGTGGGTTTATAGTAAATGTCCGTCACTAGTCTGTCTCCTGTGATGGAGATGGCGAGGTCCAGAAACGGGAGGGAGATGTCGGAGATAGTCCAGGTATATTTAAGGGCAGGATGGAAATTGGAAGTGAAGTGTATGAAGTCAGTGAGTTCTGCATGGGTACAAGAGGTAGCACCAATGCAGTCGTCGATGTAGCAGAGGTAGAGTTCGGGGATGGGGCCAGTGTACGTCCGGAACAGGGATTGTTCGACGTACCCGACAAGGAGGCAGGCGTAGCTAGGGCCCATGCAAGTGCCCATAGCTACGCCTCTGGTTTGGAGGAAACGGGAGGAGTCAAAGGAGAAGTTGTTGAGGGTAAGGACCAGCTCTGCTAGGCGGAGGAGAGTGTTGGTAGATGGGGATTGGCTGGTTCTACGGTCGAGGAAGAAACGGAGGGCTTCGAGACCATCCTTGTGGGGGATGGAAGTGTAGAGTGACTGGACATCCATGGTAAAGATGAGGGAGTGGGGGCCTGGGAACCGGAAGTTATCGAGGAGATGGAGAGCGTGTGAGGTGTCTTGGACGTAGGTGGGGAGGGATTTAACCAGAGGGGATAGGATGGAGTCGAGGTAGGTGGAAATAATTTCGGTGGGACATGAGCAGGCAGAGACAATGGGTCTGCCGGGACAGTTCTGTTTATGGATTTTGGGTAGGAGGTAGAATCGGGCCGTGCGGGGCTGGGGAACTATGAGATTGGAAGCATTGGAGGGTCCTATCCATGTACCTGTCGAACTGTTTCTCAAACGTTGTGATAGTACCTGCCTCAAATACCTCCTCCGGCAGCTCGTCGATACACCTACTACCCTTTGAGTGAAAACGTTACCCCTCAAATTCCGATTAATTAGGAATCCTGTCTTCTGTTAAGAAAATGTTAATATTAGTCTTGAAGTAATGGGGACAATCTAATTGAGATTTCAAAAGGCAGCTGTTGGATTGGTTGCGACAGTCTATGTCAGTGTTGTGCAACTGGGACTGGAGCACAGAAGACTGGAGCGTAGAAGACTGAGGTGATCTTATAGAGGTGTATAAGATCATGAGGGGAATAGATAGGGTGAATGCACACACAGAGTCTTTTACCCGAGATGGGGAATTAAGAACCAGAGGTCATAAGTTTAAGGTGAGAGGGGAAAGATTTAATAGGAACCTGAAGGGCAACTTTTTCACTTAGAGGGTGGTGAGTATATTGAATGAGCTGCCAGAGGCAACACATTTAAAGGGCATTTGGATAGGTAAATGGATGGGAAGGGTTTAGAGGGATATCGGACTAATGCAGGCAGGTGGGATCGGTATAGATGGGACAACTTGGTTGGCATGGGCAAGTTTGGCCGAATGGGCTGTTTTCATGCTGTATGACTCTGACTATAAGCTCATCTAGAATTGGTTAAAAAGAATTGGGTGGGGATTTTGACTTAAATTTCTGGAATATTCCGTTTGCATAATGGTGGAGGGCAACGTTGGCCTTGGACATGAAGACCTTTACTGCCTGGGTCCCCACATAAACAAAATGGATGACTGTCCTGCAACACAGTCACTAATTTAGTGCCAGAGATGCTGTTTAGGGGATCATTTTTATGAGGGATTTTTAAAGAAGTGCCAAATGAAAAGGACCGTGTTTTGCTAACGATCAGTTAATTGGCCTTGGTATTCCCTCCTAAAGTTTATGCAGAGGAGTCAAGAAGCATTGGAGAATACACAACTAAGGCTCGAAGAAGAGATTAAAAGGCGGGACTATTTTGAATCTGCACTAGCAGCTATCAAAGATGCAAAAATACGAGAAGATGAGGTAGGATGTGTGGACATTGCTTCATTTGGCATAGAAGGGGGGGCTTCAGCTGTCAGACAGAAAGATCTGTTGCTGACGGTCTTTTCTATGGTGCTGCAAGGAGGATACAAAAAACAGAATTGAAGATATTTCACTCTTTCGGATTGTAAATTCATAAGTGATAGGAGCAGAATTAGGCCATTTGGCCCATCAAGTCTACTCCGCCATTCAATCATGGCTGATCTATCGTTCCCTCTTAACCCCATTCTCCTGCTTTCTCCCCATAACCCCTAACGCCTATAAGGTGCAATCTATGACAGTTTCCAGCATTTCAGAAGGATTTCCAGCATTTTTTCATTTTTTAAAAATATATCAGCAATCCAAGGCTTGGGTTAACAATCCAGAGAAACGGGTACAGATACCACTGTGGCAACAGTGGAATTCAAATCACTCTGCCACCCTCTGACCAAACCCCTCACACCCTACTTGTCCGAGGCTCCAACTCTTCTGCGACCCTGATCCTCCAGATATGGATCTCCAGCCTCATCCTCTGTTCGGTGACCCATTCAGCCGCCATTCAATATTCTGGTGACCTAATTCCTCCTTCTCCATGGCAAAATCTTCTGAGAGCTGACCACCACTCAGACTCCTCCAGCTCTAATCCTTGTGAAACCAACACAATCCTCACTAGGGTTGCCAACTTCCTCACTCCCAAATAAGGGACAAAGGGTCGCCATTGGTGGAGTGGGAGCACATGGCCGCTGGCTGGGTGAGGCCACGTGGGGCGCGGGGCGGTGACGTCATGCTTTGTCCCTTATTTAGGAGTGAGGAAGTTGGCAACCCTACTAATATGGGACAAGAGCAGTCCCATACGGGACAAACTAATTTAGCCCAAAATACGGGATATTCAGGCTAATACGGGACAGTTGGAAACCCTAATCCTTACTCACCTCTCCCAGATCCAGTTTGGACCTTTAACTCTTAACTTTCTCTGCGTCCTCTTCCCCAACTCCAATTCCTCTGAAACTGGCCATGGTCGTAGATGAAATATGTCCTCCTATTCAAAAGGGAAATCCAAGATTGCTTTGGTGCATCAGTGGGTCCATGACCAAAATGTAACTGTGGGTGCCAACTATCTCACTCTCAAATACGGGACAAGGTGACGTCACTGTCCTGCCCCCCACGTGACCTCACCCAGCCAGCGGCCACGTGCTCCCGCTCTACCAACCACCAACGCCCGGGCCGGGAGGCGGGATGCTACGCAACCTCCGTTAGGCGAACACACTCCGTTAGCCTACACTGTCCCGGCCGACAGCGGCCCACGGGCCTAATACGGGACAAGGGCGGTCCCGTACGGGTCAAACCAATTTAACCCAAAATACAGGATGTCCCGGCTAATACGGGACAGTTGGCGACCCGATATGTAACGTACCTTGCACAACCGTACAGTGTGCCGACAAGACCATGCGACAGTTTCTAGACCAGATTATTGATGTAAACATTGCTGTTTTCCACAGGAGCTGGAAGCTTTCAGAACTCAGGTGCACCATCTGAATTTGGAGCTGAAGGATTGTCGTGCAGCAGCGAATCAGAATCAAGCATTAAACGCAGTCCTTGACAGGATCAAGAATGAGAACTGTGCTCTAGAACAGAAGGTGAAGAGATATTACATGCAGCGGCTAATATATGATACCAATATAATGTGCAGTCACAGTAACAATAACCCTTACTGGATTAAGTCCTGAGATAACAACTTCATCTATATACTAAAACTCTCGTTTGTTTGTTTGTTTGTTTGTTCCTGAACTACAGCAAAATCAGTACGCAATAGCGCGGCAATTTTAGGCCCACCTTACTCGCCCTCGTCCCTTTGGTGCAAATGGAAGGAGTTTCATTGAAATCGGTCTTATATTTTTAAAGTTATTCACATTTTAAAGTTTAAATCTATCTCCTAGGGAGGGTGGAGGGAGGGAGGGGGGGTTGAGGGAGGGGGTGTGGAGGGAGGGAGGGGGAGAAGGGAGGATAAGGGGGGTTGAGGGGGAGGGAGTGGGGGAGGAGGGGGAAGGGGAAGGAGGAGGGGGGAGGGTGCTGCACCAATGCAGGAAAGGTTGGGCCCAACGGGTCCACTTGGGCTAGTATGCAATATAAGGCAGACACAAAATGCTGGAGTAACTCAGCGGGTCAGGCAGCATCTCTGGAGAGAAGGAATGGGTGACGTTTCAGGTCGAGACCCTTCTTCAGACTTTCATATACAATATTATCTCTCTCGAACGCTTTGCAAACCTTTGGTACGTAAGAAACGATTGCCTTTTATAAGTGCAGTGAATCTCATTCACGATTTTAGATTTATTTCAATGCTAAGGCAATATATCAGGATCACCTAGTGTTTCTGGGAGATGCACTCATATCTAGGCAGGACAGTAAGCTGAAGTTAACATCTCTGAAGAGAGGTCTCAACCCGAAACGTCACCCATTCCTTCTATCCAGAGATGCGGCCTGTCCCGCTGAGTTACTCCAGCATTTTGTGTCTATCTTCGGTGTAAACCAGCACCTGCAGTTCCTTCCCACACAACAAGCTCACATAAGAGCAGGAATAAGTCAACACAGTCTCTTGAAGATATTCCACTGTTGATTTCAACCATGCCTGATTTATATTTGAAATTTATGATCATTCATCTCCTTGCCCAACAAAAGTGATCCCAAGCTCCAGCTTTTTGAGGGAGAGAGTTCCGGATTACCTTAAGCTTTGATGGAACAAAGTGCATCCTGACAACAATGTGCTGGAGTAACTCACCAGGTCAGGCAGCCTCTCTGGAGAAAAAGGATAGGTGACATCCCAGCCCAGTGGTATGAATATTACATTGAAACATAGAAAATAGGTGCAGGAGAAGGCCATTCGGCCCTTTGAGCCAGCACCGCCATTCATTGTGATCATGGCTGATCATCCACAATCAGTAACCCGTGCCTGCCTTCTCCCCATATCCCTCGATTCCACTAGCCCCTAGAGCTCTATATAACTCTCTTTTAAATTCATCCAGTGAATTGGCCTCTCCAACCTTCTTTAAAGCACAGAATTATTATAACACATGAAGAGGACTTTAAACATTTTTAGGCACTTTACCTACCCCCCCATCCCTTACTGTCTTCTTGAAGCTTTGCAATTTATTTTTGACAATAGCAATGCTGTACTTGAAGTTGAGAAATGCTGCAAGGCATATTTTTAATTAAAGATATTGTAACCTGCATAAGATTAAATAATTTGTACTTAGCCAAACGTTAGAATCAATATCTTCTTGCTAGTGCTAATAAGGAAACTAGTTGATGGGTGGTACCAGGGAAGGATTCAGCATTGTAAAGATTACTGACACTTTACTATATTTAATGAGTGAATGCACTGAACTATTGTAATTCAGACTATTAGCAATTTATTCTTCATTTTTCATTGGACTTTATTTACTAGTTAAACAAAGTGGTGGAGGATTACAATAATGTATGCAAGTGCCAAAATGAGACATCATGCAATCATCACGATGTGGAGGAGAAATATCAGTGCCAGATAACTGAATTGAAATGCACCATACAACAACTCCAAGAAGCATTAAACAGGTAAGAGAGAACAATAGCTATACACAGTCAGAACTGCAACATTAATAGGAGAGACGAAGGAAATTGGACCACTCTGCAATTCACCATTCCTTTTCCCAAATAATAAGATTTTGGCCAGAAGCTTAATTTCACCAAGAAAGTGCTTCAGATTGCATTGATTGGTGTCAAGGCCTTGCAACCAACTAATGACACAGCCAAAACAAGGTGATTTTATATTATTTAGAACCTTTACTAAATTATGAACAAAGCACCAAGTGCTGGAGGAACCCAGTGGGTCAGCCTACATCTGTGGAGAGAATGGACAGATAACATTTCAGGTTGGGACCCTTCTTCAAACATGCGGGAATATCCGATGGCAAAAGATGCCAAGATCAGATTAATCTTTCACCATGTAATGGGGATATGAAGTATAAACAGAATTAGCCTCAAATATGACCACGAGTGCTGTCTATACGGAGTTTGTACCTTCTCCCCGTGACCGCATGGGTTTTCTCCGGGTGCTCCGGTTTCTTCCCACACTCCAAAGACATTCAGGTTTGTAGGTTAATTGGCTTCGGTGAAGGCTGTAAATTGTCCCTCGTGTGTGGGATAGTGCTAGTGTGTGGGATAGTGCTAGTGTGGGATAGTGTTAGTGTGTGGGATAGTGCTAGTGTGTGGGATAGTGCTAGTGTGTGGGATAGTGCTAGTGCGTGGGATAGTGCTAGTGTGTGGGATAGTGCTAGTGCGTGGGATAGTGCTAGTGCGTGGGATAGTGCTAGTGTGTGGGATAGTGCTAGTGTGTGGGATAGTGCTAGTACGTGGGATAGTGCTAGTGCGTGGGATAGTGCTAGTGCGTGGGATAGTGCTAGTGCGTGGGATAGTGCTAGTGCGTGGGATAGTGCTAGTGCGTGGGATAGTGCTAGTGCGTGGGATAGTGCTAGTGAGTGGGATAGTGCTAGTGCGTGGGATAGTGCTAGTGTGTGGGATAGTGCTAGTGCGTGGGATAGTGCTAGTGCGTGGGATAGTGCTAGTGTGTGGGATAGTGCTAGTGTGTGGGATAGTGCTAGTGTGTGGGATGGTGGGTGATCGGCTTGGACTCGGTGGGTCGAAGGGTTCGTTTCCGCGCCGCATCTCTAAATTAAAACTAAGCTGAACTTTTCACCAGATCAGGTAGCATCTATGGATAGAAACAATTGTTTGCAAGTCATTTGGTGACTTTTCATCAGAACTGAAAACTATTACAGAGGAGATGGGTTTTAAGTGGAAAAGCAGACTAAAGCTTGAGGGGTAGTAGTGGAGGGAGCAAAAGAAAGAACAAAAGTAGAAACGATAAACTAACCCATGGGCAATGTTCCATGACTAGAAATGGTAACAATAAAATCATTATCAGCACATGCCGTGCCAAAAGACAGTAGAGTACTTATGATCTGAAGTTGTAAAACTCAATTGTCCAGGTTTAAAAAGTATGAAAGCAAAAATAAGCAAAAAATCAGGGGTACTGAGCTCCCCACCATCAAAGGGATCGACAGAATTTGTTGTCTGAAAAAGGCAGCCAGCATCGTCGAGGACCCACACCACACTAACCAGGCACTCGTTTCACTCCTGCCATCGGGAAGAATGTATAGGAGCCTTAAAATTGTAACATCCAGGTTCATGAACAGCTTCTTCATAACAACAAACAAGTTACACAGTGGCGCAGCGGTAGAGTTGCAGCTTCAGAGCGCCAGAGACCCGGGTTCGATTCTGACTATGGCTGCTGCCCATACAGAGTTTGTACACGCTCCCTGTGACTGCGTGGGTTTTCCCCACGTACTCCATTGTCCTCCCACACTCCAAAGATGTACAGGTTTATACGTTAATCAGCTTCTGTAAAAAATTGTAAATTGTCCCTGTTGTGTAGGTACAGTGCTCGTGTCGGCACGGACTCGGTGGGCCCAAAGACCTGTTTCCACTCTGTATCTCTAAAGTGCATTGAACACTACAAACTCCAACCAAACTTTAAACAATGAACTATTTTGGTTAGACAATAGACAATAGGTGCAGGAGGAGGCCATTCGGCCCTTCGAGCCAATGTGATCATGGCTGATCATTCTCAATCAGTACCCCGTTCCTGCCTTCTCCCCATACCCCCTGACTCCGCTATCCTTAAGAGCTCTATCCAGCTCTCTCTTGAATGCATTCAGAGAATTGGCCTCCACTGCCTTCTGAGGCAGAGAATTCCACAGATTCACAACTCTCTGACTGAAAAAGTTTTTCCTCATCTCAGTTCTAAATGGCCTAACCCTTATTCTTAAACTGTGGCCCCTTGTTCTGGACTCCCCCAACATTGGGAACATGTTTCCTGCCTCTAACGTGTCCAACCCCTTAATAATCTTATATGTTTTGATAAGATCTCTCATCCTTCTAAATTCCAGTGTATACAAGCCTAGTTTTGATAAGATCTCCTCTCATCCTTCTAAATTCCAGTGTATACAAGCCCAGTCTTTCAACATATGATAGTCCCGCCATTCCGGGAATTAACCTAGTAAACCTACGCTGCACGCCCTCAATAGCAAGAATATCCTTCCTCAAATTTGGAGACCAAAACTGCACACAGTACTCCAGGTGCGGTCTCACTAGGGCCCTATACAACTAGGGACTATGGGCTTTGTTTTGTTTTGCAGTACAAGGGATTTTTTTTGTAAATTGTGAACTTTAGTTTGTTTATGATGTTATCTATTGGGTATTATGTTTACAAACCTGTTGTGCTGCAGCTGGTAAGAATTTTATTGTTCCATTTTGATACATATGACAATTAAACACTTTTAACTCTTGAGCTTCCATGGAGCACTAGGAGAACATCGCAGTAAGCCAAGGACATCATGCTAACCTTGTCTCCCTCACATTCAATTTCTCAGCCACACGATGACTGGATCTTCAGACCAGAAAGTCGAATGCCTGCAGCAGCAGCTCAGCGTGGTTCTGAAGGAAAATCAGCAGCTGAATCAGGAGAAGCTTGTTTTGAGGCAGCAGTTCTGCACCAACCAGCAGGGCAGCCAGATTCTCAATCAAGAGTACTCAAGCCTGCGGCAGCAGCTCGCCTGCTATCAGCAGGAAAGCAAAATTCTAACGCAGGATAACTGCGTGGTACGGCAACAGCTGGCGGGCTGCCAGAAAGAGAACCAGCGTTTGACCCAAGAAGTATGCAACATTCAGACACAGCTGAATGACCTACTGCACTCCAAAGAAAAGGTGGAAGACAGCATTAACCAGGTAGACTCCACTGTAAATGTCCTATTTGTCATTGTGGTCAAGGTTCCTAAAGATCTTCCCCCACAGTCAAACCATGATTGGGAAGCTTCCCCTCTATCGCCCAAGGGGGAGTGTTTCAAAGACTAATTTCTCTTTTAGGTGCAGCTCCAGGCTCTGAAGATGGAAATGAGCCACATGCAGTCTTCGCTAGAATTCGAACAGAAAAATGCTTGCCAGCAGAAGCAAACCCTGGAATTGCAGCTGGATGAAACATGCAATCGGATGAAGGTAACCAGCGCATGGGAAGCATTGCCAAAGATGATCGCTGTTAATTCTCATTGATAACTTATTAATTAATATTATTAATTCAACACCGCCTGAATTTGTCAGAAACACTTAAGCTTTGCAGAGATAGCATCCATTCAAGAGGTTAGGGCACTATAATTCAGCCTTAGCACCACATTACAGAAAGATCATCCTTGAATTCTTCCCTAAATTTCTGCTTTTAATCATTGACCAATAAAGCAGTGAAATTCTACTCTTGTAAAGATTCAATATCTAGCTTTGCAATTCAGGACGAGGGGAATAGCAGCAACGATCAATACTCGTGATTAGGTCTCTGGCTGCCTGAGCCCTGTGTCGAATCCTTCCTTAAACCATTTGCTCTCTCCCTTCCTCTCTTTACTCTGGAAAGAACTACAGTGCTTAAATGCACGTGCTTGCAGTACATACACTTATGGACATCTAGACCACAGCAACTCTTCACTGAATGGATTATTTTTCTAAAACTACATCAGCTGGAAATCTGAAAACAAATAGAAAATGCTGGGTGGGAACAAGATTCTGGAGAGTTGCCCAATTTGAACTCATCCAGAAAATGGAAAGTATTCCATCATGCACTTGACTTATGTAGTTGGTGGAAAAGGTTTGGGATGAGGAACTTGTTGCAGGATACTCAGCCTCTGACCTGTTCTTGTATTGTTATGTCTTTGTCCAATTTGGCTTCTGATCAAGGGAGTCCCTGGATTGTTATTGTGGGCAGCTCAGCCATGGTGATGTGATTGGAGGCCAAGTTTCTTTGTTTCCTACACAATGAATTTCTAGCCTTACCAGAGCATTTAATCGATATTTAACCAATCGCTGTATTCCCCACCACTATTTGTGCATCCACACCAGTGAACATTGGCGTGAACAGCAGTCCCCTGCTGCAGGTATTATTTAGTCTGGGGACTTAAATACAGCGGGTTCAGGTGGACGGACATAAGTATAGAAAATCTACGTTTTCTTTTAAGAATGAGACATTTGTTTGTAAATGACAGTCGCAAGATGCCTTGCTGGCCCAACACGCCGAAGAGTCGCGTCAACTGCGGCAGGACTTGCAGAGGGTGCACAATCTGTGCAGCACCGCTGAGAAAGAACTGAAGTACAAGAGGGATCAACTAATGGAGATGCAGAAGCAAAACTGTCTCCTTGATCAGGACAATACCAGGGTGAGCATCACATTTCATAATGATCAGAGCTGGGCGGTCACGGTGGCACAGCGGTAGAGTTGCTGCCTTACAGCGAATGCAGCGCCGGAGACCCGGGTTCCATCCCGACTATGGGTGCTGCCTGTACGGAGTTTGTACATTCTCCCCGTGACCTGCGTGGGTTTTCTCCGAGATCTTCGGTTTCCTCCCACACTCCAAAGACGTATAGGTTTGTAGGTTAATTGACTTGGTAAATGTAATAATTGGCCCTAATGTGTGTAGAATAGTGTTAGTGTGCGGGGATCGCTGGTCGGCGCAGACATGGTGGGCTGAAGGGCCTGTTTCCGTGCTGTATCGCTAAACTAAACTGAGCATCTAAAATTTAAGGCTATTTAGAAGTAGAAGAGAAAATTGATTCATTGATTACTTGTGAGGTATAGATATTTAATCTCTGGCATGTATCATTTTATTGACTTATAATATCAAGAAATTAGACTTATCATCATATCATATCATATATATACAGCCGGAAACACTTGTAGAGTGTATGCTTTTTAACAGTGATTGCTCACACAGAAGTGTTATCTGTGTTGATACAAGCATACTGTCTTTCGACAAGAGATCTGATTGAAAGATCCCATACCAAAATTATAATGGGAAAAATCAGAAATATATTTATGGATAGCTTATTAAACAGATTGCCGCGTAGGTTTTAAAGTAGATTGAATTGTGACGTTTGAAAGTTGAAGAAAAATATATTAAAGGGTGTGGAACAATAGCAAAAACAAGAAGTTTTAGCAATGGTGCATTTGCAATGAATTGAATGATCTACTTAATTGTCTATTCACAAAATGCTGGAGTAACTCAACAGGTCAGGCAGCCTCTCAGGAGAGAAGGAATGGGTGACATTTCTTCAGTCTGAAGAAGTGTCTCGACCCGAAACGTCACCCATTCCTTCTCTCCTGAGATGCTGCCTGACCTGCTGAGTTACTCCAGCATTTTGTGAATAAATACCTTCGATTTGTACCAGCATCTGCAGTTATTTTCTTATACTTCATTGTCTATAATTCTTTATTCACAGCTGAACTTGGATTATAAAACCATGCAGTGCAGGCTGGCAGAGATGGATAAACACATTTTAATTTTGAAGTCAGAATGTGAAATGAAGCAACAGAGACTAAAAGAACTGGAGATTGATTCTGGCAAGTCTTTCCACCTGTGCAACCAGCTGAAGTGCATGCAAGAAGAACTTACAACAGAAAAGAACAGAAATTTGTGTGCAGAGAAAAAGGTGAGAGCTAATTCAGAGTTTGCTGTCGAGAGTTTACTTTTGGTTTGGGCCTTCTGAAATTTGATCTCCAAACATGAATTTTCCATAAGATTCCCTCTTTGTTTCTTATTATTACTGCTTTAAGTTCCATTAAAGATCATACCCTGTTAAAACTGAACCAGTAGTTTTGCACTTTTAATTGTGCTACAATATTGAAGGAAGATAGTGTGATGCAGTGAGGCAGAGAAAAATCAAGGGAGGTAATTCGGTGTATCAATATGATTGTGACTGGACATTGAGTCTGTGTAGCACACAGGTATTTGTTTGTGTGTGTACGTATCTGTGAGTTTGACAGATCAAATTAAACTTGACTCAGCTGTCCATAACCACATGTTGATCTTGGTAGAGTGAAACAGCTCATGTTCAACATTGAGACTGAGATGGGTTGGATATTATTAAGAATTGAGGGTACCAGATGTATATTTCTACAGCATGGAAACAGGCCCTTCAGCAAAGTGCTTATCTTTCAGCATGGGGTAGGGAAGGGAAGGGGGGAAACTGTCCACAAGTTCAGGTGAAGCGGAGGATTCAATCTTCCACTTTTTTAGGTCGGTTAGAACGTGTCTCCTTTTGCCGTCAGTGAATAAAGATAACAAGGGGGAGGAGCAGTCAAGCAGATTGAAGCTGATGGGGCAACAGGAAATAAAAAAACAGGAAACATAAATTGCATGGAAATCAATGTACAGTACTCACCTGGAATCCTGTTTTTGGATTTTTATTGAAACATGCATGGACCGCGGTTGATATGCATAGCATTTTTCACCGTCCACATGAAGATGAATCTTTTGTGGCTTTTGGATAGTCACAGGTAATGCCAATTTAGTTGCAGATGCGCTTGGTTTTGTTATTTGTTTCTGTATTATCCGGTCAATTTAATCGATAAAACAGGATCAAATGTGGAACTAATGTGGTGTAGCTCATCTTAGAAGGGATATAAATTTAAGAAATTTAATGATGTTAAAGGAATAACTGATGTGCATCTTTTGCAATGTACATTGATTAGTAAACGAAATGGATTCATTTTGAAAAGTCCATTTTGCCAAAGCCCCATTTCCAAATCTGCATGCCTGGACTATTTGTTTAATGGCAAATGGTTTAGTCGCAAATGGTTTGAGATATTTTGTTTTGAATTCTTCACCAATGTTTCATCGTACACTTTTTGTCCTTCCACTCCTTCCACGAATATCACAACCCCATCCTTCACCTGCCCGAAGGCCGCAGAGCTGCAGCAACAAATTAACTGCATTCAGCACCAACTACGGCTCTCGGAAGCTCGCAGCAAGGAGAGGGCAACGTTGGAAGCTGAACTGAAGGAATGCCGGGAAGCAACAGCCAAGCTCAAGAATCAGCTACAAGAGGAATGCATTCAGAGGTGAACTCAGCCGAAACAGAAACACGTGCCACTGTAATTGTGTTAGAACAGATAGAGTACTGAAGCCAGGCTTAGAAGTCAGGATGCATCTACCAATTCCAGAATGCTGATGGAATCCGCCCAAAAATAGATCATTATAGCATTTTAAATATCATATATCATATATATATACAGCCGGAAACAGGCCTTTTCGGCCCTCCAAGTCCGTGCCGCCCAGTGATCCCCGTACATTAACACTATCCTACACCCACTAGGGACAATTTTTACATTTTACCCAGTTTAGTTTCGTTTATTTTTTATTGTCATGTGTACCGCCGTACAGTGAAAGGTTTTTGTTGCGTGCCATCCAGTAAGCGGAAAGACAATACATGATTATAATCGAGCCATTTACAGTGTACGGATATATAATAACGTTTAGTGCAAGGCAAAGCCAGCAAAGTCCGATCAAGGATAGTCCGAGGCTCACCAATGAGGTAGATAGTAGTCCAGGACTGCTCTCTGGTTGTCAGAGCATGATTCAGTTGCCTGATAACAGCTGGGAAGAAACTAGGGTTGCCAACTGTCCCGTATTAGCCGGGACATCCCGTATTTCGGGCTAAATTAGTTTGTCCCGTACGGGACCGCCCTTGTTCCGTATTAGTAGGGTTGCCAACTTCTTCACTCCCAAATAAGGGACAAAGGGTGACGTCACCGCCCCGTGCCCCACGTGACCTCACCCAGCCAGCGGCCACATGCTCCCGCTCCACCAATGGCAGCCACCCGGGCTGGGAGGTGGGTTGCTACGCAACCTCTGTTAGGCGGCGCCCGGGCTTCCGCATCTACACTGTCTGCGCCTACACCGTCCGGGCCTACACCGTCCGGGCCTACAGCAGTGACGTCACGTTGTCCCGTATTTGGGAGTGAGATAGTTGGCACCCCTAATTGAATGGCACTCGGTAGGCCGAATGGCCTAATTCTGCTCCTCTGACTTATGATCAGATGAGGGAGCATGTTGAGTGGTGCAGATACTCAGTGTTTATATGTTGTGTGCGTGGCTGGTTAGAAGGGTGAATGCAGACCATTGCCTGGAATTCACAGGCACCATGTTTACCAGTGCATGGAGCAGTTGTTGCCAGTCCACCAAGAATAGCCACACATCAACACCGAGTCCCACAATTAGTCAGAGGGGTCAGATAAGAACCTGAGGGGCAACTTTTTCACATAGACGACGGTGCTTCAATGGAACCAGCTACCCGAGGAGGTAGTTGAGGCAGGTACTATAACAACATTTAAAAGACATTTGGTCGGTTAGATGGATAGGACAGGTTTAGAGGGATATGGGCCAAATGTGGGCAGGTGGGACTAGTGTAGATGGGGCATGTTGGTCGGTGTGGGCAGGTGGGACTAGTGTAGATGGGGCATGTTGGTCGGTGTGGGCAGGTGGGACTAGTGTAGATGAGGCATGTTGGTCGGTGTGGGCGGGTGGGACTAGTGTAGATGGGGCATGTTGGTCGGTGTGGGCAGGTGGGACTAGTGTAGATGGGGCATGTTGGTCGGTGTGGGCGGGTGGGACTAGTGTAGATGGGGCATGTTGGTCGGTGTGGGCAGGTGGGACTAGTGTAGATGGGGCATGTTGGTCGGTGTGGGCAGGTGGGACTAGTGTAGATGGGGCATGTTGGTCGGTGTGGGCAGGTGGGACTAGTGTAGATGGGGCATGTTGGTCGGTGTGGGCAGGTGGGACTAGTGTAGATGGGGCATGTTGGTCGGTGTGGGCAGGTGGGACTAGTGTAGATGGGGCATGTTGGTCGGTGTGGGCAGGTGGGACTAGTGTAGATGGGGCATGTTGGTCGGTGTGGGCAGGTGGGACTAGTGTAGATGGGGCATGTTGGTCGGCTTGGGCAAGTTGGGCTCAAGGGCCTGTTTCCCTGCTGTGTGACTCTATGACTTAAGTGCTGAACAGCTGCAGTGCTCGCCCTGATGCACCCTAGACCTGCCCTGGTAGGCCGCCACTCTAAAATTAGGCCTGGAAGGTTAATTGCTGGGAGAGCACCAGCAGAGAGCAGGGACTTGCCCAGGTTTCCTGCAGTGCACTGCACAGGCTGAGTCTGTTCTTACTTGAGATATCGAGGGATACACACCTATGAGTGCTTGGACTAGAAAATCAACAACACCGTAGCATGTCAGTGTTATTTAAGCTGAACTTAATTTTGTTGAAAAGCTGGAGAATATTATTTGGGTCTTTAAATGTGGGCTTCGCCTTGTCGAGATATTTGGCTTCATTTCTACCCTGCCCATTTGTAAATACCAGGGCTTTCTGCATTGAAGAACGCAGCAATATCCATAACTCATGCCACTTTCTCCTGTTAGGAAGCTTGCGGATCAGAACACAGGGGAGCTGCAGCAGCAACTAAAATCAATGCAAGAAAAGGAAGGGTGTTTGTCGCGAGGCAAATGCGACCTTCAGCTGCAGTTGCAGCAACAGGAGGCACGGCTGCAGGTTTTGGAAGAGGAAAAGGAGTCCATGTGTACTGAGGTCAGCAACACAGCTGAGTGATCCTGGATTGTATCGTCGATGGGAGTTGACTTTGCCTTTTACATTTTTGCTATTGCTTATCATTTGTCATTTTACTGAGCTGGGATTTCACATATGCTGGCATTGTCTCATCCATTTGGGAATTCATCAACAACAGTACCATTTAAGAGGCTTAAATATAGAAAATCCCGAAGGACTGAATTCTGAGAGGTGACACAATAACATGCACAGTGGCGCAGATGGTAGAGTCACTACCGTAAATTGTTTTGCAGTGTAACATTCATATGCACCTTGTAAATGAAGTGAATTTAATTTGAAACCCAATTATTAATTCAGAAGTGTGTCTGAAGAAGGCTCCCAACCCGAAACATCACCTGTCCATGTTCCCCAGAGATGCTGCCTGACCCACTGAGTTACTCTAGCACTCTGTGGAACATCACCTATCCATGTTATCTTGAGATGCTGCCTGACCCGCTGAGTTACTCCAGCGCTCTGTGAAACGTCACCTGTCCATGTTCTCCAGAGATGCTGCCTGACCCGTTGAGTTACTGGAGTAACTCAGTACTCTGTGAAACGTCACCTATCCATGTTATCTTTTAAAAAAATTTTTAACAAAGTTTATTTCTGATTTTTATTAATACAGCTTTGATAATTCAATGCATGAACACATTAATGCTGATAAGTATCCCCCCACCCACCACCCCCCACCCGCAATACCATTCAATATACTAAACATTAAAATTTTTAAAAATTTAAAAACCAAAACAAAAAAAACCCAGAGAGGAGGGAAGCAGAAAAATCGGAATGTTAAGACATATCAGGGACCATTCTAATATTTTAATTCCACTCTTAATTACATACACACATATCAAAGACGCTACCCAACCATAAAATTATCAGAGCCTAAAGCATCAATACAACTAAGAAAAGGTTGCCATATCAATGTAAACTTGTCAGCTGATTCCCTAACAGTATACCTAATCTTCTCCAATTTAATAAAATACAACATATCCCTAATCCACTGTGCAAATGTTGGAGGGTTACAATCTTTCCATCTGATCAAGATTTGTCGTCTGGCCACCATCGTGGCAAAAGACAAAAGATTTTGTTTATTATTATTTAATGCAAGAATATACATGTGGGAAAGAAAACTGCAGATGCCGGTTTAAATCGAAGGTAGACACAAACTGCTGGTGTAACTTAGCAGGTCAGGCAGCATCTCTGGAGAGAAGGAATGGGTGACGTTTCGGGTTTGAAGAAGGGTCTCGACCCAAAACATAAGTCCGAAGAAGGGTCTCGACTCGAAACATCACCCATTTCTTCTCTCCAGAGATGCTGAGTTACTCCAGCAGTTTGTGTCTACCATGGGAATATACATGATGGCTGCTGAACATTCACACAGTATTCATGTCAAATGTCTCCAAGCTAAAATCCCTGAAGGCCTGGGAGGGTTTATTTTCAGATTTAATATTGTCACATGTACCGAGGTACAGTGAACAGCTTTGTTGTATATGCTATCCAATTAAATCAGATAATACCACACATTAATATAAGCAAGCCAAATTTGAGTACAATAGGTAGAGCAAAGGGAAAGATACAGACTGCAGAATATAGTTCCCAGCTTTAAATGGCAATGGTTCCAGAGGCAAAGCATTCTACTGCTGTGCCACTGTGCTGCCCTTTTTCTTAATGCAAAGTTATTGTTTCGTGTTTTTTGATTTCGATTTTTTAGATTTAGAGATACTTGTTATTTCAAAGGTTTAATGGAAATAATTTTCCAAGTAGGGTCATTGTATACAAAAGTCTAACAAGAAGTTGTCCGATGATCTGTGTGCACGCAAACAAGAAATAGACAAGCTGAAGGAAGAAATGCAGAATATTCTTCAACAATTGGATTTGCAAATCAGGCAAGTGAATGGGCAATGGGGTGGGAAGACGATGAACAGGAACCAGAAAGAAATCTATCACAGCTTTGTCACGTTTTTACATTCCGACTGTCCAGTTTGGCTAACTGAAGGTGAAAATATTGCTTGGAGCAACTGCTCTATTAATTCCCACTTTGAAAATGAGATGTTCATTGGCTATCCTTAAGAGCTCTATCTAGCTCTCTCTTGAATGCATTCAGAGAATTGGCCTCCACTGCCTTCTGAGGCAGAGAATTCCACAGATACTATGGTACAGGTACTATGGCTGTTCTGCTCCATACTATTTGATTAGATGGAACTCTGAGAATTTTGGACAATATCCTACTCCTCAGCCAAAAGCACTTTAAATGTTATCTGGTGATCATCTCATTGGTGCTGCCTGTGTGATAATTGACTACTGGGGTGTGTATATATTTTTGTCAGTGACTAAATTGATTGTAAAATACTTTAGGACACCTGAAGACATGAAGATCGCAAATAGAACGTGAAATCGTACAGCCCTTCAGTCCACAATGTCCGTGCTGAACATGATGCCAAGACTAACTCTTACCCGCCTGCACATAATCCATATCCCTTCATTGCCTGCATATCCATGGGCCCATGGGCCTTTCCAAAATTCTCTTAAACGAGTTCAAGGTACTCGCCACCCATCCTGTGTGTAAAAAGTAAAGCTTGCCCTGCACATCACCTTTAAACATGGCCCCTCTCACCTTCAGGCTGACCCTCGAGAATCTGATGTTTCCGTCCCGGATAAAAATATTCTGAATGTTTATTCTGTCTGCGCCTCTCATAACTTTATATACTTCTTTCAGGCCTCCCCTCAACCTCCGACACTCCAGGGAAAACAATTCAAGAATGTCCAACTTCTCCCCGTGGCTAATATTTGCTAATCCAGGCATTATTCTGGGGTAAATAGCTTCTGCACTCTGCATGCCTGCAATGAGCCAACCGGAACTGGCGCACAATACTCCAAATGCAGCTCCACCAAAATTCTATACATTTCCAATTCTAGAAAGCTGCATCATGACTTCCAGATTCTTGTACTCGGTGCCCTGAACTGTGAAGGCCAGCGTACCAGAAGTAAATCGAGAATGTTCTTTTCTTTCTTGTCAGAACCTACGATGAGAAGCAAGTGAGGCACAAACAGAAACTGCGCAAAGCTAAAGAGATCTTTATCCGTGAAGTGATGCTGCGCGATGGGAAAATAAAACATCTGGAAACAGAGGTGAAGTTGATGAAGAACCTGATGGATAAGGTGAATCTAAAGATTAGCAGATATTTATATAACAGCAAAACAGAAAATGTTGGAAGCACTCAGCAGGTTGGGCAGCATCAGTGGGAAGGGACAAAGAAAACGTTATGCATCAGGGATTCTCTATCAGAAATCAGAAAGACTGGATGTGTAGGAAGGAACCGCAGATGCTGGTTTACACTGAAGATAGTCACAAAATGCTGGAGTAACTCAGCGGGTCAGGCAGCATCTCCGGAGAAAAGGAATGGGTGACGTTTCGGGTCGAGACGGTTCTTCAGAGTCTGAAGAAGGGTCTCGACCCGAAACGTCACCTGTTCCTTCTCTCCAGAGATGCTGCCTGTCCCGCTGAGTTACTCCAGCATTTTGTGACTATCTTCAGTGAGAAGACTGCCATGTTTTAAAGTGCAGGGAATGAGAGGAGTAGACGGTACAAAGGCGCAGTCTGATACAGGATGCGGACTGAAGTCATCAAGGTGGCGGTTACTTTTAAAAACTGGCAGTTGGAGATTGAGAAAAGAACAAATAAAATGAAATAGAAGTACAGCCACATCTAAAAGAGAGTTTACCTGAAATCATTCAATTCAGTATTAAGTCCCAATGCCCCGAACGTATCCTGGTGGAAGTTAAGGAGTTGCTCCTTGATCTTACATTGGGGATTGTTGGATCAAAGCAGAGGGCTGGTGGGAAGTTCAGAGTGAGGGTAGCAGAGGGTGAAATAGATATAAGACGGGAAACTCCAGGTTGTTCATGCAAACTGAGCAGACGTCTTCTGAAAGCGAACACCCAATCTGTCGTTGGCTTCTCCATGTCCCCACTCCCGACACACTCGAGGGACAATTTTTCAGAGGACCAATTAACCTTCAAACCTGCACGCCTTTGGGATGTGGGAGGAAACCGGGGCACCCAGAGAAAACCCACGCAGTCACAGGGAGAACGTGCAAACTCCACACAGGCAGTGCCTGAGGTCAGGATCAAACCCGGGTCTCTGGTGCTGTGAGGCAGCAGCAGCTGCGATGGAAATTTTGGAGGATGATCCTTTGAAATTGAAGGATTCGGAAAGTTGACTACATACATGCTGAACAACAGAAGCAGCATGAAATGCGCAAAACTAACTGATAGATCAGGTTAAATCTTTGCAGTCCTGTCTCATGTGGTCCGGCATGGTGGTCAAATGGACAGCACAGTGGCATCACTAGTGGAGCTGCTGCTTCCCGGCTCCAGTAAACTGGGTCCTGCTCTCCCTCTAGATTTTTTACATTCTCCTGCAATCATGTGGCTTTCCCTGACGTCCCAAAAGAGTGTGGGATGGTAGGTTAGCAATGTCCCGATTGTGTAGGTGAATGGAACAATGGGTGGCACGGTGGCGCAGCGGCAGAGTTGCCTCACAGCGCCAAAGACCCAGATTCGATCCCGACTACGGGTGCTGTCTGTACGGAGTTTGTATGTTCTCTCTGTGACCGCGTGAGTTTTCTCCGAGATCTTCGGTTTCCTCCCACACTACAAAGACGTGCGGGTTTGTAGGTTAATTGGTATAAATGTAAATTGTCCCTAGTGTGTGTAGGATAGTGTCAGTGTGCGGGGATCGCTGGGCGGTGCCGGAGGGCCTGTTTCCACGCTGTATCTCTAAACGAAACTCAACTAAATGGGAGTTGATGGGAAAGTAGCGAGCATGGGTTACAGGGAAAATGAGTGCAGATTGAGACTGCTCTACAAGCCACATTGACTCAATCACCAAATTGACCTCCTAAGGAAATATGGAAGCAATACGGAATCTGAGGTTGTTAAGGTGGAAGCTGGGGAAGCTGGACATGGGGAACTTCATCCTTTTCTCTGAGCTACTGGAGAGTAAACGAGAGCAGAACTGCAGAAATTAAAGGACATGTGGTTGTGGTGCCTGACAACTTTGGTGCAGGCAATGTCCCAGATCAGGATAAAGGAAGGCATGTTAAAGGCACCATTACGGAAAATCTCAACATCAGGGTAGACACTCAGAAACTAGCAGAACGATTGGAGTTCTGTGTAGGAAACTTGGAACTGCAGATGCTGGTTTAAATCGAAGGTAGACACAAAATGCTGGAGTAACTCAGCGGGTCAGGCAGCATCTCTGGAGAGAAGGAATGGGTGTGATTTCGGGTCGAGACCCTTCTTCATACTTGCAGGATGAACAAGAGACCCACCCCCACCCGATGTCTGTTACATCAATCAATTTTGCTTTATTAAAAGAGCAACAATGATATTGTTATTGGGTTTGAGTGGTGTCTTTATTTTGTGTGTGTTTGTTTGAATTTGTGTGTGCATGTGTATGTGAAGGGGGAAATATGGGGACAGTTGGACAGGTTAGTTGATGGGAGAACCTTTGAAGAACAGGTGTAATTGTTGGAGTGCATATATTTTATTCGGCTGTGATACTCCTTCCTCCATTGGTAGTGTACATAGTGTGATTCTCACATCCTGCCATACCCCCTGTCCTCTGATTCTGGGTGTTGAACCTGAAGACCACCTGCCACGTTCTGCCATTCACCCTGCACTTACCTCTTTTTGGGAATGGATTTTGTCAATTACTATGTTAGGGTGTGGCCAGTGAACCGTCAGCCCTCTCTCTCTGCCGTTCTCTCACTGACACTGCGTGCGACACTTAACCATGTTCATGTTGTTTCTTGCCGCCGACCTGTAGGAACATGCCTGGAACATGAAGGTCACTTATGAAAATGACCTGCTCCTTGTCGAAAAGAGAGAACTTCTACAACAGTTAAATGAGCTGGATAATTCTGCACAGAACAACACTTCATCCACCTGTAACATAAAGCACAGGTACACGCACTGTTGTTTAACACGTTTCTTTTAAAAGTTTGCTTTTTAATTCAACATGAGGGGAATTATTCGGACCAGGATACCATAAACCAGCACAGGATGTAGAGGATGCTGGATTAATGCCTAGTTGCCTGGCCACATTTATAATCTTAAATTACTTTAAAATTCCACCAGGGAGAACAAGGACATTTCTTGCATTAGCCCTTTCCACTCGTAATAATTGCCGAGTCAGGGGGAATCGTGGCATGAACTTAAACATTGCTCCTCTACGGAGAAGGTGGAAGTTTTCATTTCACTGCACATCGTGTGTGTGTATGTGAAAAATAAACTTGACTTGAAGTAGGGTGCCATA
This sequence comes from Rhinoraja longicauda, assembly GCF_053455715.1. NCBI lineage: Eukaryota > Metazoa > Chordata > Chondrichthyes > Rajiformes > Arhynchobatidae > Rhinoraja > Rhinoraja longicauda. The sequence goes on along the minus strand of NC_135982.1, from coordinate 27,545,451 downwards.
TTATTCAAAACACATCTTTCACAATTGCATTGCAAATCAAATTGAAACATAGAAACATAGAAGATAGGTGCAGGGGGAGGCCATTTGGCCCTTTGAGCCAGCACCGCCATTCATTATGATCATGGCTGACCATCCACAATCAGTAACCTGTGCCTGCCTTCTCCCCTTGATTCCACTACAGCTCTATCTAACATAAATCTTAGGTTTATTTTTAAATGATTGATAGCTGGCAGTCATTCTCCATCTACGCTTCAAGTTGCCTCGGGGAAAGTAGCCAATATAATCAAGGACCATTTACAGCCCCGTCACTCCCTCTTGAAAATGTGTACCACCATATTCAGGAACAGCTTCTTCCCCATTGTTACCAGACTCTTAAACAGACCGCTCACAAACCAAGGATGTCATCCACGTCTTCCAGTCTACCTCATTGTAGACCTTGCACTTTATTTTTTAACTGCACTTTCTCTGTAGCTTTAACACTATATTCTGCACTCTTTTTGCACTGCCTGTTGTACTTGTGTATGGTCTTTGTTGTACCTGTGTGTAGTTTGACTGTAATTGTGCACAGCCTGATGCCTGGTTAGTGTACAACTTTAGCAATGTATTTAGGTGAACATGATAATATTATACCAATACCCCGATACAATTGTAGCAGTGCTACTTTTAGAAGACACAAATATTTACCTGTCCATCAGACAACAAAAATAACAACAAACATTTTTATGGCACGTTTCATGTAGTAACGGGTTGCTGTTAATTACTTAAATTATTGCATCGTATGGGAGGCGCATTCCCAATCTCGTTGTACCCCTGGGTACAATGACAATAAAGATATATTGTATTGTATTGCATTGTATTGTAAAATATACAAAGGCACTTCACAGACATGTTACCAAAAAATATTTGACATCAAATCACACGCCAACATTATATTACCATCATGGTCAAGGATGCAAATTTTATGGGCAAGTCTTATAATGACAGTTGAAGAGAGATTTGGGTTAGGAATTCCAAAGTTTGATGCACACGTCGTTAAGAAATAGCCACAATATTTTAAATATTTTTTCACGATAATTTTTATTTTTCCCACTCGCTGCCAGATCTTCCAACTCTGGTTCGCACACATCGTCGCCAACAAGAAATTGCGATAAATCTCAAAAGAAATCCCAAAAAACAGCATCCAGGTCAGTGCTTGAAGTCGTTTAGGAGACAATGTGAGCAATCAAAGATCCAGCACCAGAGCGGGAATCAATGAGTTAATATCAAAGTGATTCCTGTCAATTGTGGAAAATAGATAAGTTGATAAGTGATAGGAGCAGAATTAGGCCATTCGGCCCATCATGTCTACTCTGCCTTTCAATCATGGCGGATCTTTCTTTCCCCTCTCAACCCCATTCTTCTGCCTTCTCCCCATAACCCCTGATACCCGTATCAATCAAGAATCTATCTCTGCCTTAAAAATATCCATTGACGTGGTCTCCAGAGCCCTCTGTGACAATGAATTTCACAGATTCACCTCCCTCTGATTCAAGAAATTCCCCCTCATCTCCTTCCTAAAGGGACGTCCCTTTTATTCTGACTCTCCCACTAGTGCAAACATCCTCTCCACATCATGCGATTATGAACAAAGAGCACAGAGCTTGATGCATGCAGCTAATAATTGTTGAGATTCCATTATTAGATGCCAATGTACGCAAAGATTATGCAATGAATAGCTAGTGTATTTGATCCAGGAGAGCTCTAGTTTAAGTTAAGCCTTGGTCTGTGTTTATTTACCTGAGAGAGGCAGCAAAATGGCACAAGGGGCCTGTTGCCACTATGGTGGTGGATATAAAGACTGGATGGATTTCTAACCTTGTTTTCCATGTGGTGAACCATCGTCAAAGTTTTCTTTCTTGTTGATATACCAAAGGGCCAAGGATCATAATGGCATTGTTGTTGCTGCTGCTGCAACATTTATATTTGCACATGTGCTAAAGAAATAGTGTGGGCTTCCAGTGGCAGAGTACACCTTAACAAGGCTTCCTCAGACATATCAACAGGGATGGTCATTATCTGAACCACTGTTGGGTCATCCACCAAGGAATCCTCCTCAATATATGTTCAAAATTGCACAAATGAGGCCTCCCCGATGTGCGGTGGATGCAGGAATCTGCTGGAGGACCCGATCTGAAAGCTGGGAGGAGCTCGAAATGGTGGACCCAACCCGAGGACCCGCAGGCTCTCCGAGAGGGAGCCACTGGAGAGAGACATCTGAAGCGAGGAGGGAGGGGCCCTGGGAGGGTGAACCGGAGAGAAGAAGGAATGGGTGATGTTTCAAGATCCATCTGCAGTCTGAGCATCAGGGGAGAGGGAGACACTGAGATGTCGAAGGATATGGTGTGAAAACGGGAGATCAAAAGGGACAATGCTCATGGAAAATGTAGAATGGTTCATTGTTAGCTGTTCTCTCTCGAAATCAGGTTTAGTCAAACATTCATCACCAGGGGCGGCACGGTGGCGCAGCGGTAGAGTTGCTGCCTTACAGCACCAGAGATCCGGGTTCGATCCTGACCAATGGTGCTGTCTGTACGGAATTTGTACGTTCTCCCTATGACCGCATGCCTTTTCCCCGGGTGCTCCGGTTTCCTTACACACTGTAAAGACTTACAGGTTTGCAGGTTAATTGGCTTCAGTAAAGATTGTAAATTGTCCCTTGAGTGTAGGATAGTGCTAGTGTACGAGGATCGCTGGTCGGCACGGATTCTGTGGGCTGAAGGGCCTGTTTCCACGGTGTACTAAACTAAACTTAACTAATCTAGATTTGCAGGTGAGGAATGGCCAGTGATAACTGTTTTGAAGCTGTATCCAGCAATGTGCAACAGTTTCTATTTTTAAAGTGGTGCTGAGGAGAAAAACCTGTGGGCAAAAGGAGGAAGAGCAAAGATCATAATTCGGACTATTTGCCTGACACCCGTGTGACTGATATTGACCGGGTGCCTTTCACATCCTTCTAGGATAAACTGTTCCGAAGAGAACAAACAACTTCAAGAGGAGACAGTGAAATTGAGTGACCGGCTTGATTCATTGGAGAACACTCTGAGAATGAATAAGACGGTACATTATACAGAGTAAGCTGGATAGTGCTCCTCGCATTATCCAACCCTTTTATTTTTTTCCTTCTAGCTTTTTACAGTGTCCTTGGATGCACCTGATCAAACCCGAGGGATTTATCTAGCTTCATAGGTTTTAGGACATCCAGCACCTCGACTGTAATATGGACTATTCTCAACTTTCCCAAATACCTTAGTCTTCATGTATTTCTCCACGGTAAAAACAGAGGAAGACCTTGTGCATCTCCCACGTTTCTAAACACGGACGACCTCTTTGGTTGGAAAGAACAGGAGGAAACTTTCCTGAACACACTTGACAAATGCTACCCTATCTAAGCCCATCTGTTGGACAGCACCACTCTGCTAATCCCTCTATACCACTCACGCCAGTTCCTCCTGTTCCTCCTCTCAGCTGCTCACCTGTGAGTGAAACTAACCTCACCATTACACATTAGATTGCCATAAAATAGACACCGGACAATATGTTGTACAATTCCCCAGATAATACTGAGTATTTATGAATTAGCTGTGAAAAGTGCAACAGATTGTCAGATAATCTGATTAAATCTCATGTATCAACATTTTACGTGGTTCTGAGAATTGGCATAGAGTAATTACTGATATCTCAGAGCTTGCAGCATGATGTATAACTGGAGTTGCCACTAAGGCAATTGAACCATCCTACCAACAAGTAGAGAGCAGTCCTGAGCTACTATCTACCTCATTGGAGACACACCCTCGAACTATCTTTAATCTGACTTCACTGGACTTTACCTTGCACTAAATGTTATTCACATTATTCCCTTTATCATGTTCCAGTATACTGTGGACGGCTCAATTCTAATCATGTATTGTCTTTCCATTGACTGGTTAGCACGCAACAAAAGCTTTTCTCTGCACCTTGGTACATGAGACAATAAACTAAACTAACAGAGCAAACAATGGCCAACTGAATCATTAATACACTTGCCTGCTTTTCCTAACCGATCTCGTTATCCATGGCTGGGCAACAACTCATCATCCCCAGCAATCTTACAATTAACATCCCACCCTTTATAAAATCTATAAAGGCTATTTCATTACTACTGATCTCAATTGAAATTGGTTAAGAAAGGACATATGCATGGCAGTGGACTCAGATAGATAGTGATAGCATTGGTAGTATGAACAAATGATGGCAATCCTTAGAAGGCTTAGGAAGTTCTACCTGTTCCCAATAACTCTCACCAACTTCTACAGATGCGCCATGGAAAGCATTTTATCGGGATGCATCACAGCACGGTTTGGGAACAGCTCCATCCAAGACCCGCAAGAAGTTGCAGAGAATTGTGGACACAGCCCAGACCATCACACAAACCAACCTCCCTTCCATTGACTCCATCTACACTTCACGCTGCCTCGGCAAGGCCAGCAGCACAATCAAGGACCAGTCTCATCCTGGCCACTCCCTCTTCTACCCTCTCCCATTGGGCAAGAGGTACAGAAGTGTGAAAACACTCAGGGCCAGTTTATTCCCAGCTGTTATCAGACAACTGGACCATCCTAGCAACAGTGAGAGAGCAGTCCTGAACTTCTATCTACCTCATTGGAGACCCTCGAACTATCGTTGATCGTCTTTACGGGCTTTATCTTCCACTAAATGTTATTCACATCGTTCCCTTTATCATGTGTCTGCACACTGTGGATCGCTCGAGCATAATCATGTGGGCGGCATGGTGGCGCAGCGGTAGAGTTGCTGCCTTACAGCCAGTGCAGCGCCGGAGACTCAGGTTCGATCCTGACTACGGGCGCCGTTTGTACGTTCTCCCCGTGATCTGCGTGGGTTTTCTCCGAGACCTTCGGTTTCCTCCCACAATCCAAAGACGTACAGGTGTGTAGGTTAATTGACTGGGTAAATGTAAAAATTGTCCCTAGTGTGTGTAGGATAGTGTTAAGGTGCGGGGATCGCTGGGCGGCGCGGACTCGGTGGGCCGAAGGGCCTGTTTCCGCGCTGTATCTCTAAATATTAAAAAATCTAAAATCTAAATCTAAAAAATCCTTTTCACTGTACCTCGGTACACGTGACAATAAACTAAACTCCAGTTTAAACTCAGAGTCATTTATGCCGATGATAGGATGCTAATATGCTTATTAGTATCGCGGGAGCACCAGTTTGTAGCTGTCTTCACTCCTGTCATGAGCTTTTAATTTTTCTGTACTTTGTTTACAGGAGCCTGGCAAGTTGCAGCATCATGACAGTTTATCCGTGTCCTTCGCCGAGGATCATTGCAAGTTTCTATTCAGTGACGCTAATGCAACAAATGGCAACTTCCTATCTGCAACACGGTACTACAATTAAATATAAATATAATTTCAACGGCTAGTTTCCATCCCATCCTCATGGCTCGGAGGCCAATGAGCCACTTTGCCGGTACATAGTTCCTTTGAAAGTGGCATCACAGGTAGAGAAGGTGGTCAAGAAGGCTTTTGGCACATTGGCCTTCATTAGTCATAGAGTATTGAGTGTAGAAGTTGGGAGGTGATGCTCCAGTTGTACAGGGTATTGGTGGGGCCACACTTGGAGTATTGTGTTCAGTTTTGGTCACCCTGTTATAGGAAAGTTGTTTAGCTGGAAAAGGTGCAGAGAAGATTTACGAGGATGTTGCCAGGACTCGAAGGCCGAATCTTTAGGGATAGGTTGAGCAGGCACGGACTCTGTTCTTTGGAGCGCAGGAGGATGAGGGGTGATGTTATAGAGGTGTATAATATCATGAGAGGAATAGATTGGGTGAATGCACAGTCATTCACCCAGAATAGAGGAATCAAGAACTAGAGGGCATGGGTGAGGGGAGAAGGATTTAATAGGAGCCTGAGGAGCACCTTTTTTACACAAAGGGTGATAGAAATATGGAACAAATTGCCAGAGGAGGTAGTTGAGGTAAGTACTACCGCAACGTTTAAAAAACATTCGGACAACGTACAAACTCCATACAGATAGCATCCATAGTCAGGATCAAACCCAGGTCTCTGACGTTGTCAGCTAGCAGCTCTACCACTGCCATTTTTGCTGCCATTGGCTTCCATTTTTTTTTAAATCTCTCTATTGAGTCCTGAGACCTTCTTGACATTAAAGGTGATAAATCGGTACAAATGGTTACAATGATCTTAGTTGTAATGACCATGTTCTTTCTTTTCCAGTGACACACCATCACCAGGTGGTAGTAATAATCATGGCTGTTTGGACATCTACCGACGTAACAAAGCATTGGACTATACTGATGCGACCAAACCCACGTATACCCCATCGCGGATGTTTCAGTCAGATGCGGACTACATGAATCGGTCGAGCTGTTCGCGGTTCAGAGACCAGGAAGAGAGCCGATTCCTAGGCAGTGACCATGTGTGATCCGGCAGTGACTGAGACAGAAGTAGATCTGAGTACGATTTAAGTGGATCCTGACTGTGCTACTCAAAAGAACTTTGAAGGCTGAATGATCCATGAGGTGTTTCTATCTGGAGTTAAAGTAATGCTGGTAACGGAGCCAGGGACATACTGATTCAACATGCAGCAAACCTTTGTCTTTGTCACGTTGCCTAACAGGAATATTAACACATCTTTCTCTGGATGAGTAGTGATAGATTGGTTGAAATACCCGCCCTGGCGTCTGTCTATCCAGCTATTGCACTTACAAGCACACGAACGCTGGAATAGTTCCAGTGTTTCAAATGTCAAGGTTTCGGGCTGGGCGTGTGAAACGCCATGGTTCTGTGGTATTAATGTGTCCAGTCCTCTCCCAGTGTACAAATGAACTTTGGTGCTGCCTCCCGTTATGAACAATGCAAAGAAAATGCCCACTTGTACGAGTGATTAGTTTTGTCAGGATGTAATTTAAATTCATTATTTGTGCCGAGTTCTGCAGTGGTACTTGTAAGCTAATTTTATTTCAGTATATATCCTCAGTTTAGAGAACAGTAAACGGCAATGGTATTAGATAGTAGTACTGGTGATCAGATGATAAAACTCTGTGTTGAGTCTACTGAACCTAACGCCTTCTTGCACTGACTTCATCCCTGAGTTGCTTTCTCCTGAGATTTGTAATTGAATACTAGACTAAGTGGACCCGTTGGGCCCAAACCTCTCCTGCATTGGTGCAGCACTCTGTCCTCCCCCCTCTCTCCTCAACCCCCCCTCCCCTCTCCCGTCTCCCCCACTTCCCCTTCCCTCCCTCCTCCCCTCCCCCTCCCCTCCTTTTAAACTTTACAATGTGAATAACTTTAAAAATATAAGACCAATTTCAATAAAACTACTTGCATTATCACTAAAGTGACAATGGTGAGTAAGGTGGGCCTAAAATTGTCGCGCTATCATGTACCATTTTGGCTGAAGTTCAGTCACAAACAAGATAACAAACAAGAGTTTTAGTATATAGATATATAAAGCACCTGATGGCTTGATACATAAACCGTGAGAGGGGGGTCGAGATGAAGGAGGGGATGGATTGATCAAGTAAAGCAAAATAATTCCACTGGAAACAAACTTCTGATGGGCCCTCTTAAAATGTGTCGATGATTTCTTACTTAAATCCCAACTGCTGGCACAAGAGTACGGAAACGGAGATGCAGAAATGCCGGAGAGAATCACTGTCCCATAACTGGCTGGTGCTTTCCTCTGAAATCCACTGCCTTTTCCACGTTTACAGAGATCACCAGCAATTACAGACAGTGAAGTGATTTAAAAAGCTGTCGCGTGTTTAGCCTGCCACTTAAAGGGGTCGGCGTAATGCAGCTTCACGGCTGGACCTTTGGAGTAAGTGCCCACCTCAGCTGTGCCGTTCGCCGTGGGAGGAGAAGTGGTGGTAGTGGGGGAGTTTCCAAACTTCTCCCAAAGCGGAAAGTCTGCAGGGAAGAGTTTCTCAGCCCTGTCTCCGAGCTTTCGCACAGGGACAGGAGCAGCACAGGCCGCGGACACAGAGTAGGTCTCCACCCCGGAGACTGGTGTGGTAGTAGTGGTAGCACAGGCAGAGGATACAGAGTAGGTCTCCACCCCGGAGACTGGTGTTGGGAATGCAGGAATTTCTGAATGAAAAGGAGAAAAGCATAACTTAAAATAAATGGACCAAACAATGTGAGATTGGAACTCTTAATTTAGTAGTTGGGTATTAAAGCAACACTCCAACTATCTGCCATTAATCCAGATTCGATTCATTTTTTGTCATCTTGCTGCGCAAGGATAAATGACTTGTTTATATTTGAGTCGATCTCTTACTAATGCTGAGAGTCAGTTTCCACGATTGCATTGAGCAAGCTTGCCAACCTGGTATCTACAATCCTTTGTGTAGGAAGGAACTGCAGATGCTGGTTTACACTGAAGATGGGCACAAAGTGCTGGAGTAACTCAGCAGGTCAGACAGCATCTCTGGAGAGAAGGAACAGGTGACGATTTGGGTCGAGACCCTTGAAGAAGAGCCTCGGCCCGAAATATCACCTACTCCTTTGCTCTGGAGATGCTGCCTGACCCGCTGAGTTACTCAAGCTTCTTGTGTCTATCTGCAATTCTTTGTTATCTTGATCTGTTCCATTATGTTACGATATTTGCCACCTTCTTCCCTTGTAACCGAGTGACCCAGCTTACATTGGGACTGATGCCGTGGTTCGTCAGCTGCTGCAGAGTTTAGACCAGTCATTCTTGCCACTGCTTTCTGCCTCCTCCTTATCCACAGGTTTTACCTGTAGGTGATCTAAAGTTAAGGCATCTCGCTGTAAACATGCTGTGAAAGTTCTTTACCAGTCCTGGTCTCAGCATTTACCTAGACCTCGATAGAAGAAGGACTTAAAACTGCTTCATTGTTAACTATTGACTTTTATTTCTGCCGGAGATGGAGAAGGAGATGTGTGCTAGGATGTGGTCAGTACAGGACCTGGGTTCTTTATAGATGCCAACAGAGGGTACAACATACACAAAGTAATTCAGGAACTGTCCCAGACCATCCGCGAAATGGATGACGTCATCAGCATCCAAGAGGTCTTCACTTCACTTTGTTTGGGTTTGCTTTTGGCCTTGAATCAGTGGAGGTTTACAAGTTCATCATCAAACTTCTGGGTAAGACACGATCTCTAGTGTTAACGCAAGTGTTGACTTGTAACACTTCAACTAAGTAAAGAAGAGGCATGAAATCAAAATAGAAAATGCAGGGAACATGGAGTATGTCAGTCAGCACCTGCGGAAAAGGAATAGATTTGACTTTTCTACACTGAGACCCCAGGAAAAAGAGAAAAGAGGTTAATTTTCAGTTGTGGGGAAGATGGGAGAAGGATGGATTGAATGCAAATATTAATTCTAATCGGGAAAAAAAACAATTGTGTTAATGTGGCTGCTCAAAGCCATTTGTGATTCTTTGTGCCAGGCGGTGGTAATGGCGAGAGAAAAACTGACCAACATCACAAATTACTGATGGCAGAAGTATCCAGTTCTGATGTAGAAAGCACAAACTAGTGAGTTACCTAAAGTTGAAAAATTTGATAACAATTATGGAAGGCTGTAATGTGCCTGGGCAGAAAATATTTTTAAAATCAAACCATATGAACAATTTTATAAGGCATATACATAAACAATTGAAGATTGATAGAAAAGATCAAGAAGATTAGGGGTGAGCGGGGCAGGATCCTAAATTTCACTTCTCTGTGTTTATAATGTATATTTCATTTTTATTTTGGCTATTTTTGGACAGAAAGAAACCTCTTCGAGATGTGGTTGGGATTCCATTTCTATTCTGATTTATATCTAGATTCACAAAGCAGGATGCAAATAAATAAGAGTCTAAACTTATTTTGAAAAATTATAAATTTTAAATTTAATTTTGAAATTAATGTTAGGAGATAAATGTGCAAACACTTAACCATTGTCTTTTTTCTATCTTCTTATTAAACTGGTTAGAATTGAATTCCAAATGCACTTTCACAGGTATTTATATGATGTGTGATACGATGCCTCGTACATTTATTATAATGTTGTGCCAGTTTATTTTACTTCCAAAGGCCAGGTTCTTTGATCATTCAAAGAGTCTGACATATGACGAAAGAATGGATCGACTGGGCTGGAATTTAGTGGAATTTAGAATTCACTGGAATTTAGAAGATGAGTGGGGATCTTATAGAAACATATAAAATTCTTCAGGGATTGGACAGGCTAGACACAGGAAAAATGTTCCCAATGTTGGAGGAGTCCAGAACCAGAGGTTACAGTTTAAGAATAAGGGGTAGGCCATTTAGGACAGAGATGAGGAAAAATGTTTTCACCCAGAGAGTTGAGAATCTGTGGAATTCTCTGCCACAGAAGGCAGTGGAAGCCAATTCACTAGATGTATTCAAGAGAGAGTTAGATATAGCTCCTAGGGCTAATGGAATCAAGAGATATGGGGAGAAAGCAGGAACGGGGTACTGATTTTGGATGATCAGCCATGATCATATTGAATGGCGCTGTTGGCTCGAAGGGCCAAATGACCTACTCCTGCACCTATTTTCTATGCTTCTATGTCACAATTGTGTAGGAAGAAACTTCAGGTGCTGGGTTAAACTGAAGACAAACACAAAATGCTGGAGTAACTCAGCAGGACAGGCAACATCTCTGGATAGAAGGAATGGGTGATTTTTCAGGTTGAGGCCCGTAATTAGGCTTAATCGCCCGATTCTACTCCTATCACTTATGAATAAAACTTACAGAACCCAGTACTATCTATTGCCCAGACAGGACTAATCAGTTGAGTAAGCCTGAAAGCACTCCGTTAAGAACAGAACCACAGCTGGTTTGCATTGAAGCACGATTGGGAAAGAACCCTGTATCCAGTCTCTTCGTCTGTGCATGTTTGAAAGGAATGTTGGTGGGCAGGTCTTTTTATGTTTTTATTCAAATTGATTGTAATAAGACATGAGAAATTAGATTTTTAAATCTTTGTTTTCAAAACACTCCTAGTAGTTCTTTGAAGCTTTCCAACATATCAATTGATCTTCATAAGTGATAGGAACAGAGTTAGGCCATTTGGCCCATCAAGTCTGGTCTATCCTTCCCGCTAAACCCCATTCTCCTGCCTTATCTCTAAAATCTAAAGTCTAATCCGTCATCCTTTCTGCCGTTTACAGAAATTCACACTCACCTTCATCTTTTAAGCAATCTCAGATAATTCTTCTCAATAAATCTTCTCCACCTCAAAGGGATGGCATGTATTAATGAAAGAGACCTGTGAGCAATGGGAAGAGACCTGTGAGCAAGGTGCTGAAACAGGATGGTGGGGAGGGAGAGAGAAAGAGCCATTCAGCCTGGTCTGTCATCCCCATAAGTTACTGGTTAGCACGCAACAAAAGCTTTTCACTGTACCTCAGTACACGTGACAATAAACTAAAGTTTTAGAATTTTCACTGAGAGTTTAAAGCTAAGAAACTCCTTTTGAATTGGCCATATTAGCTAGATAATAAATTAGTTACATTGAATAAATATTAGGCAGACACTCGGTAAAAAGTACATGATGTGTAACATACTGTTGCTAAAAATCTGTACAGCACTGTATTGATGGAAAATTGCAATGTTCACATTTGCAGATATTACATTCCCAACATGGACAATATAGTCTAAGCAGTACAGAACTTTATTGTCATTCGGTACAGATACCGAACGAAATTACATTTCCAGCAGTCACAGAACACAACAAAAAAGAAAGGAACACAGGACACACGACCCCAACACAAACATCTATCACAGTAACTCCAAACACCCCCTCACTGTGATGGAAGGCAACAAAACTTCCACTCTCTTCCCCCCACGCCCACGGACAGGCAGCTCGACCCCTACCGAGGCGACCAACACGCACAACCCCCGCAAGGGGATGGAAGGCCCCGCGGCCAAGCCGCGCCCCGGGGAAGAGACCTAAAAAAAGAAAGGTTTCCCCCACCCCACCACCCCCCGCCCCACCCCACACATACACAGCCAAAAACAGAAACAAAAACCATCCCAACACCGACACACAAACAAAAAAAAAGACAAACAGACTGCCAGCGAGCCGCAGCCATTAGGCGCAGCCACACGTGCTACACTACACTAAGCCAAGTGCTAAAACTATTTAGCTAATTTACAAAAAATGTTTTTGCCTAAATATATCATCTATCCTAGTGGGGAGAAGCTGAGTGAGAGATATGGGAAGTGTATTTGTGTTGAGATGTGTAAAATCCCTTTTCCTGAATAATTTCCTGAACATGGTCTTCTGAAGGGCCCTGCTTGTTCTCTTCCAATTATAGAATCATAGAGTCAGAGTTTTACAGCGTGGAAACGCCCTTTAGCCCAACTTGCCCACACCAGCCAACATGTCCTATCTACACTAGTCCCACCTACCAGCATTTGGCCCATATCTCTCCAAACCTATGCTATCCATGTACCTAATTGTTTCTTAAATGTTGGGATAGTCCCTGCCTTAACTACCTCCTCTGGCAGCTTGTTCCTTACATCCACCATCTTTTGAGTGAAAAAGTTACTCCTCAGATTCCTATTAAATCTTTTCCCCATCACCTTAGACCCATGTCATCTGGTCCAAGATTCACCTACCCTGCGCAAGAGACTCTGTGCATCTACCCGATCTATTCCTCTCATGATCTTATACACCTCTATAAGATCACCCCTCATCCTCCTGCGATCCACTGAATAGAGTCCCAGCTTACTCAATTTCTGCCTACAGCTCAGACCCTCTAGTCCTGGCAACATCCTCGTAAATCTAACGTTGTTGATTGGAATTCTGTGTTTCTACTGCTTCCTACTGTTGTTTCATTAAACCTTCCTTGTGCCTTCATATGTGAACAAAGCACTTTATGCGAAATGGGTAGAACGCATGGAACCACTAACATTGATAACAGACTCTGAAAGCGTGTAATACAGAATGGAACATAGAATAGTACAGCACACGAAAAAGAAAACGGCAATCATCTTTGCAAAATCTACAATATGCCAAGCATCCTTTAGAATAAAGGTGTTGGCTGGCACATTTTGATACTGTAAATGTATCAGTCTAAAGAAGGGTCCCAACCCAAAACGTTGCCCGTCCTTTCCCTCCACAGATGCTGCCTGACCCGCTGAGTTCCTCAGTAACTAAGCCGACTGAGTTCCTTTATTACTTTTATCTCGTCTTATCTCCATGAAAGGAGGATGAAAGTAATTCAGCTAAAAATTGTGTTTTGCTTAATTACATTTATCCCTCTTTTAGGTTCCAGACGAGGTTTACGAGAATGATCCCAGGAATGGTTGGGTTGACATATGATGAGGGTTTGTCAGCACTGGGCCTGTACTCGCTGGAGTTTAGAAGGATGAGAGGGGACCTCATTGAAACTTACCGAATTGTGAAAGGCTTGGATAGAGTGGATATGCAGAGGATGTTTCCACCTGTGGGAGAGTCTAGGACCAGAGGTCACAGCCTCAGAATAAAAGGATGTTCCTTTAGGAAGGAGATGAGGAGGAATTTCTCTAGTCAGAGGGTGGTGAATCTGTGCAGTTAATTGTCATAGAAGGCTGTAGAGGCCAAGTCTATGGATATTTGTAAGGCAGAGATAGATTCTTGATTAGTACGGGTGTCAAGGATTATAGAGAAGGCAGGAGAATGGGATTTAGAAGGAAAGATATTATCAGACTTGATGGGCTGAATGGCCTAATTCTGCTCCCATCACTTATGAAGGTCTACTGATATGCTGGAAACCTGCAGAGAACTACGATTGCTTTGAAAACCAGGATTTCTTAATCTCATTGCTCATGTCTTGTACTATGGGGAGAAGGCAGGAGAATGGGGTTAGGAAGGAGAGATCAGCCATGATGGAGTGGACTTGACGGAGTAGACTTGATGGGCCTGATGATCCCATGCCCATGATGATGCCATGTCCAAATAAGTCTCTACATATTTCCATGGATTGCTCCATTCAAATTGTCTTTGTTTTGAATATCACAGGAAAGCTGTTTTGACTCTGAGCTTCAAGCATCTTGAAAAGAGCTTAGGCGAGTCGAAATGTAAATAATTGACTTGATAATGCTACAGAGGAGGCAGGTAAATAAATCATGTCATTGACTGAGTTTTGTTTGTGTTTCTGAATGAATGCCTCCTTTGATTAATTTTTCCATTCTATTTGGTTTTAAGTTTCTTTAAAAAGAAGCATTTGGCTGAGTTTTTAATTGTCTTTTCGAATGAATGGCTCCTTTGATTAACTTTTCAATTGTACTGTATTTGGCTTTAAGTTTCTTTATAGAGACCCGTGATCTCTCACAATGTGCCGGAAATGAGGATAATTTATGTGAGGAAGCCACCACAGTTGCCTTTACGGTACAGTATCGCTACTTAATCTCCCTTGCCATTAACGTAAATGTCTCCACAAGCAAAGGGAGAACATGCAGACTCCACAAGGCCAGTACTGGGCGTTAGGATTGATCCCCCAATTCCTGGATCTGCTGCACTGCTGTCACCCAAAACAAAAGAATCCCTTAAATTATTGGCTCCACCACGTGCATATTCAAGTGCCCCTATCTACACGACAAAGAACAATGTGTGAACTGGAGTAACCAGAGCTCAGCAAATTAGTCTGTCCTGGTTAGAATTGCTTAAAACTAACTCGGGTCAGTGTAAACCGTACCCTTTTATTTGGACCAAGGTAATGAGGTAATGCCAACTGACCTCCCAGGGAGCAGAACCAACAGGGAAGAAACACGACCCAGGTAGTGGGTGTGGGCCGCTGAGAGAGAGCTGAGAAACAGTCAAATGAGGGTGTGGATATAATAAGCTTGTGCGTTACTGTTGGTAGATGTGTCTCCTCTTTCCTGAAGACATTGAGTTTAGTTTATTGTCACGTGTAAGCCTTTGTTGCTTGCGATCCAGTCAGCAGAAAGACAATATATGATTACAATCGAGCCATTTACAGTGTATAGATACATGATAAAAGAATGACGTTTAGTGCAAGGTAAAGCCAGCAAAGTCCGATAAAGGATGGTCAAAGAGGTAGATAGTAGTTCAGCACTGCTCTCCGGTTGTGGTAGGATACAATACAATATATCTTTATTGTCATTGTAGAGGGGTACAACGTGATTGGGAACGAGATGATTCAGTTGCCTGATAATAGCTGGGAAGAAACTGTCCCTGGATCTGGAGGTGTGCATTTTCACACTGCTGTACCTTTTTCTCGATGGGAGATGGGGGAAGCGGGAGTGGCCAGGGTGTGACTTGTCCTTTATCATGCTGCTGGCCTTGCCAAGGCAGCGCAAGGTGTAAATGGAGTCAACGGAAGGGAGGTTGGTTTGTGTGATGGTCATGGCTGCGTCCACAATTCGCTACAATTTCTTGCGATCTTCGATGGAGCTGTTCCCAAACCAAGCTGTGATGCATCCTAATAAAATGCTTTTTCTGGTGCATCTGTAGAAGTTGGTGAGAGTTGTAGGGGACACCAAACTTCCTAAGCTTTCTCAGGAAGCAGAGGTGTTGGTGTGCTTTCTTGGTTGTTGCTTCAATATTGGTCCAGGAGAAGTTAGTGATATTAACTAATTTGAAGTTTTCAACACATGTAAGTTGTGAATAAAGAAGCCTTAAACTTACCGCTGGACTCCATGCGTTATTAAATATCGTGTTCTAACAGGTGCCAAATCTGTCACTGAATGCTCTTGCATCAACAGCCTGAACCTGTCCAAGGTGGGACAATACAAGGGAGTGCAGATATAATGTACGGGGATCGCTGGGCGGCACGGACTTGGTGGGCCGAAAAGGCCTGTTTCCGGCTGTATATATATGATATGATATGATGATATGATGATATGATAATCGGCCGAAAGAAGGATCCCGATCCAAAACGTTGCCTGTCCATTCCCTCCACAGACGCTGCCTGACCCGCTGAGTTCTTCCAGCACTTTGTGATTTACTCAAGGTGGGGTGAACCAAATCAAAAACACAATCAAAGCCTCAGAGAGCAACACAATGCAATTCATTGATAAGTTTATTAAGCTCAATAAACACTACAACTAAAGCATAAATGCAAGAAACAAATCCAGAGACCCGGGTTCAATCCTGACAATGGTTGCTGTCTGTACGTAGTTTGTACATTCTCCTTGTGACCTGCCTGGGTTTTCTTCAGGTGTTTTGGTTTCCTCCCGCACTCCAAAAATGTACAGGTTTGTTGGTTAATTGGCTTTGGTAAAATTGTTAAATTGTAGGATAGTGCTAGTGATCCCTGGTCAGCGCAGACCTGGTGGGCTGAAGGGCCTGTTTCCACACTATCTCTAAAGTCTAAATTCTAAAGAAATACTCATTCAATTTCCTGAGTGCTGTCAAACTCCACCCTCAGAAATGTTTATTTTTGGTGCTGAGATGCAGGCATAAGGGGCAGCAGCTCTGATGATTTAATTTCCAGACCCTGTGATAAAACCTCATGGAAATGATGTTGGCCTTTGTGGGCTAGTTTGGCTAGTTGGGCCAAAGGGCCTATTTCCATGCTGTACGACTAAATGAGTGGGAGAATAGGACTGATGGGACTGCTATGAGATATAAACTATTGGACAAAATAACTTCCTACGTCCTGAGAAGGTATGAGCACAGGTTCCAAGTCATTAGAAACAGACTTTCCAGCAGGTTACACTTTTATCAAAGCTACAGAAAAATAAGGCAATGCTTGTTATGTGTGGGAACTGTAACTGGTGATTATATCTCCATGTTCCACCACTTGAAAGTAAAGGGTTTCCGACGAACATTGGAACCACAGTGAACCTCTCCCAATTTTCTGTGGTAGGAGGTGAAATCGTCAATGAAGGTGCAATTCAGGTCAAGTGGTTCCAATGCTGAGCGCACTGCAGCTTCCAGTGCACATTCTCCATTGATCAGCGGCCCAAAGGGTTTTGGAATTCCCAAGTATTTGCCAAGAACTATCATGTTCACCTGACGAGAGACAAAAATAAACCCGTTTCAGCCCGTGGTGCCACTTTCAGACACACAATGATTGTTAGAATGTCTGAAGTCAAAAGAAACCTGATTGCCCAAAAGACAAGGAACTTGATGGTTAATAAATGAGTTAAGGACAACAGCAGAGAAGAAAGATTATAGAATGTTGAGGAAGATGGAAAATAAGTTCATAAAACATAGAAGCAGAATTAGGCCATTCGGCCCATCGCGTCTACTCCTCCATTCAATTGTGGCTGATCTATATTTCCTCTCAACCCCATTCTCTAACCTTCTCCCTGTAACCTTTGACACCTGTATTAATCAAGAACCGATGAATCTCCACTAAAAAAACACCCAATGACTTGGCCTCCACTGCTGTCTGTGGCAATGAAGTGCACAGTTTGACCACCTTAAAGCTATGTCCTGAAGTCTCCATTTTCACTTTGGGTGGGGTGAGGGGAGGTTCTGACTGTCTACACTGACTGTATCTCTGCTTCCCATCATTTTGTTTATTTCTCTCCTCACCTCAATCTCCGATATTCTGGAGTAAACAATGTCAATTTATCCAACCTCTCCCTGTAGCTAAAGAACTCTGAAGAAGGGTCTCGACCCAAAACGTCATCCATTCCTTCTTTCCAGAGATGCTGCCTGTCCCCCTGAGTTACTCCAGCATTTTGCGTCTCTCTTCCATTTAAACCAGCATCTGAAGATCTTTCGTACACACTCTCCCTATAGCTAACAGCCTGGGATCGACCTGCCCATTCTTAATAGATTTCACTCACCATAAAGACAAAACAGGCTGCAGATGCTCAAATCCAGATCAATAAATAAAATGTGATAAGAACTCAAGACACACATTGCTGGAGTAACTCAGCCGGACAGGCAGCATCTCTGGAGAGAAGGAATGAGTGAAGTTTTGGGTCAATACCCTTCTTCGGACTCAATGGGTCATGCAGTATTTGTGGATGCAAAAGGTCTAAGAGGACTTTGGAATTGAGACGTTGGCTCAGGATTGAGAAGGAACTCTGGATTTGCCTCTACAGTAGGATGAAGAGAACATAGCTTTGTACATTCGCATTCCAAGAGCTTCGGAGATGTTTACCAGAGGTTCAGGGGAGACCTGAGAGATGTATATAGAATTATGGGAGGCAGAGATAGGGTAGACAGTCAGATCCTTTTTCTGGGGTGGAAGTGTCAAAGACTAGAGAGCATAGCTTTAAGGTGAGAGGGGGAAAGTTTAAAGGAGATGTGCAGTGTTTTTAACAATATGGTGGTGAGTGCCTGGAACCTGCTGCTGGGGTTGGTTGTGGAGGCAGATACAATAGTGGCAAATCAGTGACTTATGGATAGGCATATGGATATGTGGGAAATGGAAATATATGGATCATGTGCAGATAAGAGGAGGTCTTGGCAACGTGTTTGTCACAAACATTGTAGGCCAAAAGGCTTGTTCCTGTGCTGTTCTACGTTCTAATTTCAGGTAACCCATCCACCTTGAGTTCTCCTACACACACTCACCCATCAACCTTGTTTTCTTCTCATTTGGTTCATCACTCCCATCCTTTTTCTCCCCTTCTTGCCGCTGCATGCTAACAATTGTGCGGCGCAGTGGTAGAGCTGCTGCCATACAGCTCCAGTAACCTGGGTCTGATCCTGACTGAGTGCTGCCTGTAAGGTTTATACGCTCTTAGCCTTACATGCGTGGGTTTTCTCTGAGATCTTCGGTTTCCTTCCACACTCCAAAGACATACAGGTTTGTAAGTTAATTGGCTTGGTATAATTGTTAATTGTCCCTAATGTGTGTAGGATAGCGTTAGTGTGCGGGGATTGCAAGTCAGTGCAGACTCGGTGGGCCGAAGGGCCTGTTTCCATGCTGTATCTCTAAACTAAACTAAACAATTGCTTCTGTTCCCTCTCAGTCTGATGCAGGGTCTCAACTCAAAAAGTCCACTGACCCTTTTTGCCTCCGCAGTAATTGCTTGACTTGCTGAGCTTTTCCGTCATTCTGCTTTCTTTGTTTTTCACTTACCATATCTGGAAAGTAAGCTGCTGCATGCTTTGGTTTATATGGCTCAAACCATATTGGGAGATCAATGATATCTGCTTCATCTAATCCCAATTCCACCTTTAGGATGTCTCGGTTCCAATCAATGCAATGCTGTGGGGAGAAACAGCAGAAAGAATCTGAAGTAATTAGCAATAAATTTCACATGTACACAGTTTCACGACTTCACAGTGTCACCTTGACTCACCTGTACATGGGAATTTAATTCATGCAGCTCTCGATTATTCAGGATTTCATTAATTTTAACCGGGTTATGGTTTGTATCTGATTTGTGAAACAAAAGTACACCATTAATATTTATTTTTTCTTAAGTATCTCTTTAACTTTACACTGAAGATCAGGTCACTAAAGTATAGATCAGCCGTGATCGAATGGCGGAGCGGACTCAATGGGCCGAATGGCCTAATTCTGCTCCAATGACTTATGACCTATGTTTGCGACACTAACTGTTCCATCCATGGACTAACTATCTACCGGGCCACGCCGCGATGGCAGTCTCTCCTACAGTCTGTCTGTCTTTTTCGTCTTTTTTGTTATTTTTAGTGTGTTAAAAAAAATTGTGTTAATGTTCTCTGGTTTGTTTTATGTGGGGGGTCGGGGGATTTTTCAATCTCTTACCTTGTCGGAGATGCGATTGTATTTCCGGATCGTATCTCCAGTCGCACTGCGGCCTAATATTGTGGAGCTGGAGGCCTTGATCGGGACTGACTTTCAGCCCACCACAGGGGTGTGGACTTACCATCAGAGCATGCGATCCCTTGCCTGGGATTGATACTCTAACCGCGGCCTGTGGACTTCACCATCGAGGTGGAGTAGTCACTGTGGTGGATGTTCATGTTAAAATATATTTTGTGTGTTCTGTTGCTCTTTATTGGTATGACTGTATGGCAAATGAAATTCCTCGTATGTTGCAAAATTGCAACATTATGATTATGATCCATATATAAACTGCAGCCATCCTGAACTTGCCTGCACAATCCTCCTTGGGACATCTGCCCATGCTTTGTTTTATCAGTCCGCAATGAAAAAAAACACACTTTGGCTCACACTCGTGTGAAAGAGTCTGAGAAGGTCTCAACCCGAAACACCACCCATTCTGGAGCGACTAGGCTTGTATACACTGGAATTTAGAAGGATGAGAGGGGAACTTATTGAAACATATAAAATGATTAAGGGGTTGGACACGTTAGAGGCAAGAAACATGTTCCCAATGTTGGGGGAGTCCAGAACCAGGGGCCACAGTTTAAGAATAAGGGGTAGGCCATTTAAAACGGAGAGGAAGAAAAACTTTTCCAGTCAGAGTTGTAAATCAGTGGAATTCTCTGCCTCAGAAGGCAGTGGAGGCCAATTCTCTGAATGCTTTCAAGAGAGAGCTGGACAGAGCTCTTAAGGATAGCGGAGTCAAGGGGTATGGGGAGAAGGCAGGAACGGGGTACTGATTGAGAATGATCAGCCATGATCACATTGAATGGTGGTGCTGGCTCGAAGGGCCGAATTGCCTACTCCTGCACCTATTGTCTATTGTCATTCCTTGTATGCAGAGATGCTGCCTGTCCCACTGAGTTACTCCAACATTTTGTGTCTATCAAAGTTGCTTGAATGTTGTCCATTGGTGACTTCCACCACCATTTTTTTAGATCATGTTACATGGGGATTGGAGGCCACAGATTCAAACATCAGTTGTTTTGGAAAATTTCCTTTGCCAAAGGAGATCAAAGGAATTGCAGATGTGGAAATTTTGAGCAAATCTTGGAGTAATTCAATAGATCAGGCAGCATTCGTGGAGGGAATGGATAGGCCCAATACATCAGGTCCTAAGCGATAAGAATAGAATTAGGCCATTTGGCCCATCAAGTCTACTATGCCATTCAATCAAGGCTGATCTACCTCTCCCTCCTAACCCCATTCTCCTGCCTTCTCCCCATAACCTCTGACACCTGTGCTAATCAAGAATCTATCTACCTCTGCCTTAAAAATATCCAATGATTGGCCTCCACAGCATTCCATGGCAAAGAATTCCACAGATTCACCACCCTCTGACTAAAGACATTTCTCCTCATCTCCTTCCTAAAAGAAGTCCTTTAATTCTGAGGCTTTCCCTATTCTGTATGTTTTAATTAAGTCCCCCCTCATTCTTCAGAGCCACCAAACAAACGCTCATCATAGGTTAATCTACTCATTCCTTTGATCATTCTTGTAAACCTGCACCAGTACTCCCAAGTCCCTTTGCACCACCGATTTCTGGATTCTCTCCCTATTTAGAAAATAGTCCACGCCTTTATTTCTACTTCCAAAATGCATGACTCCACACTGCTACACTAAACATAATGTATGTAAATATACAGAAACAAACAATGTTGGCAAAGAGTGACACACAAAATGCTGAAGTAACTCTGCAGAAGGGATAGCTGGCCGTTTTGTTCAGCAAGGTTTGCGTTTTGCATGACTACTAATGTAATGTTACAAAACACAAAGCGCTGGAGGCACTCACTGGGTCAGGTAGCATCTCTGGGGGAATGGACCGGCGATGTTTATTTCAGGAACCCTCTGTAGACTTTACTTTACAATTTAAAGATACAGCGTGGAAACAGGCCCTTCCCCCCCCCCCCCCCCCCCCCCCCCCAGGTCTGCACTGACCAGCGATCACCCCACACACTAGCACTATCCTGCACACTGGGGACAATTTGCAATTTTACAGAAGCCAATTGACCGACCAGACTTTTTGGAGACTGAAGAAGGGACCCGACCTGAAACGTCATCAGTCTATTCCTCCCACAGATACTGCCTGCCTCCAGCACTTTGTATTCACAAGGAACTTGAGCAGAACACAATGTAATGTGACAACTGTGTGGAGACTCACTTTCAAACATTGCAACTTCTCCATGACCTTCTTTCTGGAGCTTCTTGAACAGAGTGTAGAAAGACATGGGACTGGCGAGAAGGAGTCTAAAACCCTGCAGAATTCAGAAGAAAATATCAATATCCAAAAACGACACTTTCTCTGCACAGAATCTCAGACACTGATGCCTGAAAAGAGCAGGGGAACTGCCAGAGGAGATAGTTGAGGCAAGTATTGTAAAAACATTTCAAAGACCTTTGTGTTGGTACATGGATAGGAAAGGTTTAGAGGGATACTAGACCAAGTGGGCCCGTTGGGCCCGTCCTCGTAGGGTTTCCATTGTAACCGGGAGGCGGGGGAGGGAGGGGGGGAGGGGGACCACCTGTTTTCCCAGTACCCCTCTTTCCCCGTTGTGGGATGGGAGGGGGGGGGAGGGGAGGGGGGGGAGGGAGAGGGGGAGGGAGGGGGGTAGGGGGGGGAGGGGGAGGGAGGGGGGAGGGAGGGAGGGGAGGGAAGGGGGGAGGGGGGGAAGGGGAGAGGGAAGGGGGGGGAGGGAGGAGGACCTCCCCTTTTCCCCAGTACCCGCTCTTTCCCCGTTGTGCCCGTCCTTGTAGGGTTTCCATTGTAACCGGGAGGAGGGGAGGGAGGGGAGGGAGGGAGGAGGGAGGAGGGGAGGGAGGGGGGGGAAGGGGAGGGCGGAAAGGGGGGGAGGGGGAGGGGGAGGGGGGGGAGGGAGAGAGGGGAAGGTTTGAAAGAGC